>NC_056743.1:1452721084-1452916084 GCF_019279795.1 Protopterus annectens
AAAGGCACTGCAGAAGGGACCCATCAATGGTGAGTAGTACCAAAAAGGGTAAACAGCTTTATTCAGTGAAACACTGCTGTGTTTCAATGAATAAAGCTGTTTACCCATTGTGGTGTTACTCATCATTGGTGAGAACCTTCTGGCAGTGCCTTTTTGTTGTTTTATTAGTTTTATTTTGGTACTGGTGCTCATTTTTAAGGTTTTAACATTTCACAGATAGTCATCAGCAATACCAATAAAGGTAAATGTTTTGCAGATGTTCCCTGCAGTCACAACTATTGGGTTCTATTCCATGCCTGCCAACTAAGGCATGATGGATGTCTAGATTATGTACTGTACACAAACATGCCTCTCAAGTGTCACAATTTTAGGTAATGTAATTAAAATCACCTAATCCATTTGTCACAGGAGTAACAGAAAAAAGATTACCTGGAATGCAATGTATTACCAAAACTGCTTACAGAACACCTTGGCAGTTATAGAAGTCCACATTACGTGAACGTGTTCTGTGTAGTAGGGTACCTGTATTTATTATTGCTTGGCCCATACTGACCCATGCTAACAGCTTGAGAGGTATGTACATGCTACATCAGCTATAGGAGAATTGTAGTCACTGTACTCAGAAATGACACTACATGCCTGTAGAGTATTTAATATCAATGTTGTCAGGGATATAGTCTGCATTGTCAGTAATGGAGTGTTTTTCTCTCTCTCTCTCTCTCCCCATCCTTTATCTTCATTTATTTATTATTGTTATTTATTATTATAATTATGCGGTGGTGGTGCTGCGGTAGCGTTGTCGCCTCACAGTTAGACGTTGCCCATTCGATTCTCAGTTACAGCGTCTTCTGTGTGACGACATGCTTGAACGAGCATTCCTTCGTTGAAGGTTGTGTGTTAGGCCCGGCAAGCCAGCACATAAAAACTCTACTGCCAATCATTAGCGGACCGGAGTTCCGCTGTGGCGACCCCTAACCGGGAAAAGCCGAAAGACACAAACAAATTATTATAATTTAATATTAACATATGTTGTTAAACTATAATTTTGCAAAATGTGGAGTGATATTGTTATGTGTTATTATGATTCACTATTAACATACTTTGTTAAACTAAGTATTTTGTTGCCCTTATGGTTTACTTCTTATTGGCATGCTGTTGCCATACTGACTGTTATGTTATTTACTGTTATGTTACACATAATATCCATTAATATGTATTTGTATGAATGAAAATGTTGTTCCATTCTGTTAATACTAACAATGGTTTGGTTATTACTAACCTTAACTTATTGCTATACCTCATTCACCACAGCACTTCAAGGTAGGCCGGTTCCAGCTGATCCCCCTACTGTGCCTCAATAGGCTGTGACACTGGGTACCAGCACGTTTTGGACCCAGACTGGTGGTGCCCCCTCTGCTGCCCCTGCACTATCTGCAGCATTGTTTAGTACTGCCCCACAGGACAGGGACTGGCCTCCCTCTGGGAGTGGTAATGGAGGGGGTGTTGTCTCCTGGGATGAGCTGCCAGTCTTGGTGTGCCGGATAGTCTACCGTGGGTTTGACTGCCACCTGCACCAGATTGAGGGCATGCTGGCTGACCTGATGGGGCAGCCTTGTCCCAGTGCCCAGCCTCCAGCACTGCCACCCTCGAGGAGTGAAGGAACAATGCTGACAGTCCCATGGGTGGGGATGTGAGTCATGCTGCTGACATCTGGAGGCACATGGGGCTTTGATTCCACAACACCCTCCCTATCCAAGGTGTTCACCCCCCCTCATGTGTCACACACCTCCCCTCTCTGCTGTCTTGTCTGCCTTGTCGGTCTGCAAATCCATCCTCACCTACCCAACTTAAATCCCCCACATGTACCTATGTCCCTTCTCCAACATTCCACTCTCACCTAAAAAAAAGGCACCTGTCCCAACAACAACAAAAAATATTGTCCCATACATAGCTCTCCATTTCACACACATCAGTCCAATTGGGTTGACAATGCAGTTATGCTGTCCTCAGCCATCTCTCTGGGGTTGAGAGTTCATAGTCATGTACAAATTCTGTCAAAGTGCACAGTTGTTGCTGTACAAGAAATGGATAGCTATGGTTCTTTTCTACGCCCTTTCTGAACATCCCTAAATGCCTTTCACTATTTTCCCCCTGCTTGCACCCCATTTCACCACTTTCCTATCTCCTCATTTTTCTTTTCTTATATTTTTTAGCCTGTTGCTGTGTGGCACATCATGTCATGCAGCTTTGCTAAGCTCAGCTAAATAGAGGTAATTGACTATATGTGTTTTTAAACTTGTAATGCACACTTACAAAATAAACATCTGTCCCATATTTTAAAGCCTCAAGATCATTTCACATGCAGACCACTGCATTAACCTGGCATACCACACAACTCTTACTTAAACATGTGATTTAAATAAAATATAGTAATTGCCAGTTACAGTCATTAAGCATGTTTCAGAGGAGCTGTGCATCTCACTGCATCATGCAAATTTGATTAAAATGTAATTAAATATAAAAGACTAAAAATGGGAATGTACTTTTGGTGCAACAGTACACCAGTAGAAAGCCAACAACATAATAATGGATTTAAACAAGGCCTGTGATGTGTCCTTAAGCAGCAACATGTAGAAAGACATCTGCTAAGGCGTTAATGGCAAAATACATGTTCATCTGGGACCCTGGTGCACAAATACGTCCATATAAAGCCATGCACATACTGATGGATGTAGAAAATGTATGTCACAGCCTGTATGTGTGCACATATATCTTGCAAATGCACCTGCTGCAGAAGTGACTCAGTAGAACAGTCTGTTAATCCCCTTGGAGATGGTACACTTTGCCATGCACAGTCCTGTTTTCAATTCCAGGGGTGTGTAGAAGTGAATTTACAGTATTGTGAAGACAGTTATTATTGAGTGAGTCATGCACTCTTTATCTGATTTTCACTGGTGGAGGTGACAGGCCTGCAGGGAGGAACACACTTCACATATCCCTATAGCAAAATTATATGTGCATAACGTGTCACGTCATGCATTAATATGCATACTGCAAATGAGGGCTAATAATATCAGAGTGCACCACACAATCTTTCCAAAGTCACAGATTGTCATAGCTGCACAGCTACCATACACATTGGACGTTCTTGCTTGTAACAAGGCCTGCCCTCATACACACTGCAAATTACTGCAAGACTGTAACACATGGCCTAGCAGTTGCCCAAATCATGGATATTATTATATTTATACCCTGCCTTACCCAGGGGTGCACCAAACATGTTACCTAGTTCTCTGTTAGTGATACCGTTGTCTAACATACTTACCTTAAACACATGCTTTATTTGGAGTTAAAGGGTAGCCCCAATCTGGCTCTGCCTCTACAACAAAGCTGACACAGCTCCCACAGTTACTTCTACAGGTTGTTGTCCTCCAAAGTGTTCACACTCTCTGCCTATGTCTATTACCAGCAACAGCAGCTGCAGCCTGTAGCACACACATCTCTATGGTAAGGTTTCGGCTACAGACCTACCAACTGCGATGATCTATTCTCCACACTCCAGTAATGTCCAACACAACATATTAGAAAGCAGAAATAACCTACATGAAGACCTTATATATTTTACAGTGGTTGCATGTCATTGGCTGATGATAGTGCAAAACAGCTATGTTAGCTGCAATTTGCATTTTAGATACACATATTGGTTTAGAGGCAATCACCTGCTGATGAGAAGCATGTTTAAAAGACAAGCAGCTGGTTATGGGGAACCAATCTGTATGAGATATTCCTCACAAAGAGCATGCCTTTGTGAAAACTTTACTATCACCACATATTAACAGAGGAGTATTGCACTCCATCAGGTGTGTAACTGATTTTGTGTACTACGAGATGCAGATGGTTGAATATCCATACGGGGAATATGGAAAACAACATTAAGCAAGCCTGTCATAGACCTGTGATAATGACATGTCATTAATCTCCTGCTGTCTTACACCTACACAGCATGCATTGTCTGTTGTCATTGTGGCACACTGGTCTCGTTGGACTGTCCCTTTATAATGGTTGTAATAGCACACTGCTAATTATGTGGCACTGTTCTTATGATGTATTATTGGGGTGTTGTCTGTAGGGGACACACCACAGTAGACCCGAGTGTTGGGTGTATGATCATACAACAGTATCTGTCGTGGTACACATGGGAATACCTGACTATTGCTACTATCTCAGTGGTATCCACACTATATTACTTTAACTCCCATATTTTTGATAGTCTTTACTGCTTAGTAATTTTGTTACATTTGTTCAGATAATTTTCTGGTTCCAGTGATGCTTTGTAATGCGTACTAATGCTACTTCTTAGAACTTGCTACACTTTATATCTTTGTGCCATATTTTTTGATTATTCCATTTTAATGAATGCCATTATTTATGTATGCTGTCCTTTCTTTAGAGTTTGTCTAAACTTTGAAATGTTCTATAGCTACTAATCCTGCAGCTTTTCTTCTCAGGCCTCTGCTGAAAATGGACAATGTAATCCAGTCAGACTTTCCTGGTAAACAAAGCATATAAATAAATATGCCAGAATTGGCAAATACGTAATTTTTTCTATTACTCTCATTTCTCTCTTTCCTTCTCTCTTTTCCTTAAATATTTTCCATGTATTTTCTTAGTATATTTGTTCAATGCATTCTTTACCTGCACATACCTTTCTGGTGTCACGTGTAAATTCCTGACACACTGTCATCATAAACATCTTTTAGATTTGACTCCATCTTCCCTACGGTGACATTTTTTGATTGGTCAGTTGTGGTTTTCTTTTATTTTTTTTAGATTGTGTATTCTACATTTGATAAAGAAGAACCTGTGTTCCTACTGACCAAGCTCCCAAATCCTTTCTCATTTCCTATGTCCCCTTCATTTCTTGGATCTTTGTGTGTTTTCAGAAATTGTGCACTGCAACATAACACTTTGTAGAGAACCATGGCAGTGTAAAACATAACAGTAAAGACTAGAAGCACACTAACTCTGTCAGAGTGATACTTTTTTGCAAAGTGTTATGCATTCCATGTATAGTTTGCTCATGTATGACAGTAGCTTGACTCTATACAAATTTGGTTTGTGGAGGTTTACTTGCTCCAACCCAGAAAATTTGATAAAGGACTAATACTTATGCTTACTGTGTCTGGTACTGTTTATTTGGTTAAAAAATGCTCGATTACAAAGAACAGTGTAAGTGTGTCTTCCTAAACAGATCCTTTTTTTTAATGTTTTTATTTGTTTTTGTGAAACAACAACCAAAGTACTTATGCTTACCATCATAAGAAAACTATATACAATGCCCATAATGTACATACAAAAAGGAAAACATTAAGTATTTCTCTAAAAAGTTAAGCAATTTCTTTGAAGCAATTAATTGTTGAATTATATTATTTGTTCTCATTTTTATGGTAGAAACTTCACTGTTACACATTGATTTGTCTAAAGGAATAAATTCAGAATTAAATAATACAGTAGACGTAGATTATCAATTATTCATGTGAACTTTCCTTGCTATAGATAAAATTGACCATAATAGATATATTTGGTTTTTAGGTATGACTCCTGGCAATGGTATATTAAATAATATAAGAGAGTCGGAAACAATGCAATTATCAGTCCACAGAACTCTACAGAAATATCTAAAATATGTCAAAAAGGATGACACTGTTCTACAACTGATAATCATATGAAGCCAGTCAGCATCAGGTGATCCACATCTCCAGCATTTTATATTATCTTTTTATACATTACTGACATCTTATGAGATGTTAAGAAACATCCATGCAGGAACTTCCATGTATATATTCTCCAATAAGGAGAAGATTTGGATCTTCCTGCTGATTTAAAACAGAGTTTTTTTTATCATTAATTGTAAATTCTTATTTTTTAATTCTAGTGGAATAATTCCAGAAAGATATATCTGTAGAGTTGAAATCACTTTTAATCATTTTATATATTTTGGAAATGAATGAGGTACACTTAAAAGATCCATTATTAATGATAGAGTAGAAATCTATAAATGTAGGCATATTTTTATTATGTGTTTCTAGTGGTAATATAATTTTGTTTTGGATGACGTTTCTACATGTTTGAATATCAAGCTAATTACAATTGTATGGACTGTATCTAGCAATCAAAGTAATCTGCAGAGTAAATTTTATCGGTGGACAAAAAATTATTCCAGTATAGTAAATTACCATTTTTAAGCTCTAACATTTTACTTACATCAAATGAAATGAAACATTCCCTAGGGAAAGCAATTAGAAATATCGTTATTATTAGGTTTTTAGTTAGATTATTAGAATACATAATTATTTTAAAAATGAATAATACCTGATTTATAAGGGAAGAGAGTATGAATTTTTTTTATCATTTTGTATGTTTTTAATGTCCATATACAGATACATTTTTCTATTTTAATAAGAGAGTCTAGTAATCTTTCATTATTATTTAATAACAATATTTCATGAACTACTTCCAGCAAGATGCAAATGAAGTATTGCTCTACAAGACTACTAATAACTGAGTAGAAATCAATATTAGGGAATCCAATATCACCTTCAGTTTGGTGTATGCCAACATAAGGATATTCTGAGTTTTTTGGGGTACCAAAGAAACTTGAGTAAAATATTATTTTTATAGTTTTTTAAGTGGGGAAGAATCAGTGATTGACTAATGAGTAGAATTTTAGATAGTATTATCATTCTAATTAAAGTTAATCTGTCTTCAAATGTAAAGAAAAGTTTGTTACATTTGTCTGTTAAGTTTAGAAGTAAATTAATTAGGTGCTGATAGTTAATTGAAATTGACGTTATATGGTTGGATTCAATGATAACACCAAATATGTAATATGTGTACTATCCCAGTTAAAGTATTTACAATACTTTAGTTTTGTAGTGACTTTCTTATTTATCAAGAGCATTTCAGTTTTGTTGTGATTGAATTTTAACTCTAATATACTTTCAAATAGGTCTAGAGCACTGACTAAGTAAGCCATTGAAGCCTGAATATCCCAAGTTATTAATAAATCATTGATAAAAAGCTAATATTTAGAATATAGTTGGTCATTTAGTTTATAGCCTTTAATGTTTATGTTGTTTCTAATATAGTTGGCAAATGTTTCTACGGTGAGAACAGAAATAATGGAGACAAGGGACATCCCTGTTTTGTATATTTCAACACTTTAAATGAACTAGATAAGAATGCACCATCTTTACAAAAGAGGTGGCATTTTCATAAAGCTTTTTGATTAACACTAGTAAATCTGAGGAAAAGTTATATTCTTGCAATACTTTGAATAAATAAGACCAGTGTAAGAATCAATGGTCTTATCTATGTCAAAAGTTATTCTAGATAACTCATTTTTATTTTTATTAGCTATGTCTATTAAAGAAAAGAGCCTTATTATATTATCCCGTACCTTCTTATTTTTATGAACCCTGTTTGGTCTTCATTTATTAATTCAGAAAGAATAGTATTTAATCTATTTGCTAAAATAGACATAAAAATCTTATAGTCTATATTCAACAAAGAAATGGGTCTATATGATGAAAATGAGGTGGGTTATTTGTCAGATTTTAAGATAGAAGAGACAAGAGAATATTTCCATGACAGTGGAATATTAAATGCAGTTTTAACTTCATGAAAAGTATTTAGTAGAATTCAATGTTTTATCAGGTAAAAATTCTATGCAATTCTGGTATTAATCCATCTAAATATGGTGATTTATTAGTCA
The DNA here is from genome assembly GCF_019279795.1 of Protopterus annectens. Lineage (NCBI taxonomy): Eukaryota > Metazoa > Chordata > Ceratodontiformes > Protopteridae > Protopterus > Protopterus annectens. Next base: position 1,452,728,859 of record NC_056743.1, read on the forward strand.
TTAGATTATTTATTTGGTCTTTTAGTTCCTTAAAAGTAAAGGCTTTATCAATTTTGCTAATATTATCTTTTGTTAATTATTTGAATATTTTCTTTTAAAAATATCAATAATTTTATCATTGTTTGCATTTAACTTAGAGTTATTAATACATTAATAATGCTTCTTAAAGTGGCTTAATATATTTTTTAGTGTGAAACTCTTGTTATCTTACTGTTATCTTTATATATAATTTCTTTGCTATGGATTTTCTCATTTAGATATTTTGATTTGAGTGCAATTTTATGCAACCTTTTAGGGTTGACGTAATATGAATGTAGTTTAATTTTCTCTATACTAATAGAGATTTTATGTTGTAGGATAAGTTGGCATTTTTTATTTACTTTACTGATATTAGCTAGTGTTGCTTATAAGATTTAGTTTTAGTTTATAAATTTCATTTTGTATGTCTATTAACATCTTTTCCATTATTTCCTTTTGGATAGATATCAGCTTTTAACGTTGCCATACATAACTACCTTTAGGGTATCCCATAGAATCATATCTGAAATCTCACCATTATTTAATTCCATGAATTGCTTTATTAAATTTAAAACCCATTTTTGAAAGCCTTTTACTTTTCTTCCATGTACAGGGATTCTTTGACAGAGGTTTAAGGTGTTAGTGCAAAAAGTTATTTTAAAAGTAATAGCATTATGATTTGATAAAGGGCATGAAGCAATCAATACATCACCATGTTTTGACAATAAAGAGATGATTATCATATGTGTTAGTTTGAGTACCAAACCTATATGAATAATGAGAGGATTTTAAAAAGGAAAATAATTCTATATCATACATATCTTTCGAGAGTCTTGAATTTATATAGCTGTTTAAATGTTTTGCTATTGGAGAAATTTTAAAAGATTTGGTGTTTGTTGTATTAGTGGGTGATAGACTAGATTTGAAATCACTTGCTAGAAGTATTTCCCCCAGAGTGTAAAGCCATAATATCGAAAGGTCATTTTACAGATTTTGTGCTAATACCAGGTATCCAACAAGTGTTAATAAGGGTGCAAATCTTATTCCCCACTTTTATTACTACTATTGCTAACATACCATCATTATCTGACTAAGAATCTATGACCTCTGATAATCTTAAGGTTTTTCTCCATAAGATTGTGATACCTCTTCTTTTATGTTTGAATTGATAGCTAGCAAACACCATATAGTTCTTTATAAGTAATCTATATGAATCCTCTGACAATAAGTGGATTTCTTGAAGAAAAACAATATCAGCTTTATGTAAAGATAGGTATTTGTTGATGCTACTTTTTTCATAGGGTTATTTAAGCCATTTGGATTTAACAAAATAATTTTATAAGTTGTCATTGTATAAAAGATTTTGCATTGATGACAATTATGTAATGTTTTCCTATAACATTACTAAACAATTCAAAATGTTATTTGTTATGGAAAAAATGTCACTATTTAGCTTAAAATCAATGACAATGCACAATTCAAAAATCCTCTACATGGAATGTAATATGCTAGGCTTGATATGCATTCTATATAAGCCACAATCTAGCCAACTCATGACATCTAGTGGCTATTTTTCTCAACTGCAGAAAGAAAGAAATAGCAGTTGATGAAATCTGGTCTATATTACAACGTTAAACTCACAGGAGTCCAAATGTTGTAATATCTAACCCATATGTTCAAAATGTGAAAATAGCAAAGCCACAGAATGCCAATTCTTTTCCCAGGGAAAAAATCGATGGGCCATTTTTGCAGATTTGCTATTTCCTCCACTGTGGTGCAATCTCAGAGTTGGTATATTTAAGTAGGGGGTGTGGGGGGCACAGCCCCCCACATTTGGGGTGTGGGGGCAAAGCCCCCCTACATTAGTTTAAGTTTAAAGTGTATGTGTTTTTTTTTTTTTGTACTGAAACAGCGATTGTTTTCCCTGGGAAAAAAAAATCGCTGTTCTGTGTTTTCGTACTTTTTGGGTTTCGAACTGCCTGGTTCGATATAACATCATTCGTACTCTAGTGAGTTTGATGATGGAATATAGATACGAAGAAATATAGCATATACTTTGAAAATAAATGAAAAGGAAGAAACGTGTTAATAAAATTAAATATGTAAAAGGTAAAATAATCAGGCATTTGTAAAAAATGCACAAACATGAATTATTGTATTAATTATATAACAATCATTAACTAGCACTGTAAGATATCATTTAAATTAACTGAGCTGCATGTTGTTCAGCAGTTAAATGAGCATTGATGTAACACTAAAAGCTTTCCCTGGTCAGAGATGAATAATTCATAAGAATGTTAAACCTTTTAAACTACAAACACCATTATTTGGATCTTTTTGAAGTTAAACCGAGTACTTATAATTCATTTTCACATAAAACATTAATCTTATTTAAAAAAAAGCAACCAAAAGTCCATTTTGAATTCTGATTGGTCTATTATGTTCAGCATGAAGTTCAAAGGTCACAAATAACTTCCTGAATAGCTTCATGAATGGTTCCCAACAAAGATGGAGGCCTTTAGAACACCCAGGTACTTAACCTTACTTCAAAAACCTCATAAAAGCTTCAAACGTAAGTCAACAGGAATTTAAGCTGTAAATGGAAAACTTTTAAACACAAAACACTCATGGATATGATATACAAGCTGCAAGTGAAGTAAAAAGCCATTTTTCAAACTTTTAACTAAGTGCAAAAATATCATAGTGTACTAATTATTAGTTTACATATTAAAATAATAATATTTACCAATGAGACAACACTATAAACATCAAAAGATTATGAAAATGTCATATTATTAAAGATGGGCGCAACAGTTTATGCATAAGCTTTTTTTACATTCAAAACCCTTATTTTCATATTTTATCATATGAAATAGGTTATAAACTATAGTGGTGTGAATGAAGTGAGAAGTGTCAGAATAAATGCCAAGAATTGTACTAAACTGTCATATTGATTAAAGCATAGTCAAACTGTAGTACTAACGAAAATATTTGTATAAGATTCATTAGTTCATACATTAAGATATTAATGGAGTTTAAGGTGATTAAGAAATAAAAAAAATGCTGCTAACATTACACTTGAAGTGAAATAAAATGTATTACCTTATTTGGATGACCCCAAGGGAACTGTAAGTAACATCACAGTTATGTAAGTAAAACGATTTTAAGCTCTTTACTTGTATCTAGATTTTTTTCTTTTCTTTTACTGATCATTCATTCTTTGATGCTTTTCTCTTTAAGGTAAAACTGGAGTCCATTTGTTCTGCAGGGTTTAATAACTTATTCTTTTGTATAAAAGTAGTTGCATCTTCAAGTGTTTCAAAAGTCTTCTTTCCTTCTGATAAACAAAGTCTTAATTTGGAAGGAAAGATCAGCTGTGTTTTGATGCCAACCTTTTTCAAAGATTTTATAAGAGGAATGCATGCTTTTCTTTTCAAGACTACAATAGAAGAAAAGTCTTTGTCAATCCTGATTAGTTGATCTCCCTACATAGATCCCTTGGTAGTCACCATGACAAAGGTTTTACCCTTTGGAGGAAATTAATAATTGAGACCAGTGGTTGTTCAGCATGCAGCAGCCCTGTGCATGAGAATAGCACTGCAAGAACTGGAGTGAAGGTGTGCCCAACAGCAGCAGCAGGCCTCCCAGTGCTGGAAGATGTTTAACAGGTGGCTGAGAATGATGGGACAATAGAAGTCTCCATTTTGTTTCAGCACTTATGTGAGGCTTTTATGGTTACATCTGTGCATGGTCACATGATATACAGTGCCCACAATTAGTGACATCTAACACTTGTCTCAGAGTTAGCAGCACATCTGAAATGGGTGACTCACTGACTTCTTCTCTGGACCTCAATTAAATGCAAATGGCTGACATTCTGCACTTTTCCCTTATTCAGGTTGCCATACATGGGAACAATATAAATAATGAGACCAGATTATTCAATATTTTATGATGTATTAACCTACCATTGACATAAACTTGGAATTGACAATGAAGCAATTTTCTCATCTGAAATAAAGAAGTATTCATTTGACAAAATAAGAATCATGAGGTAACCATTTTCAGGTATGAATGAAATTGTATACATATTAAGGTATACTAGGTAATAATTATAACACTAACTGCTCTGATGATTTAAAGATCATAGTTAATGAAACCAGAATAGTACCAAACCATGTTTAATAAGGAGTGAAAATGATGCCAGTTTTTACATATGCACAATGTTTTAATAAACCAATATACAGTGATCAATGCTAATAAAACAATATGTGCCTAGATTATGTATGTAACATTTTCATATGTGGATAATATTCCATGAAAGTGTGTTTACTTCAACTTCTGATTTGTCTCCAGTTTTTGCCCTTAGCTGTTTTCCCACATCTGAATCCATCTTTCCATTGTATTTATAACCTCCTTAAAATCACAGTTATCCTTGTCTGTCATATTGTTTGCTACATGCACATCTGTGTGCTTCAAAGTCCCCTAAACATTCTTGTATAAGCAATACACTTTTCCTACAGATCAAATACATTTCCTTCTTATTATGCTTTTTCCAATAAAGAAGAAAGCTGCTTCAAATCCTCTCAAAATTACCCCCACATGCATGCATTTTTATGTATCACCCCTAAGGTAAAACCACCCACTAGCTTAACGACAAACTGTCCTAATATCCCCTTTCTCTCTGATGTGCCTATGTTATACATTTTAAAACTCTGGTTATTTAAACTAGTACCACACAAAGGATAACCAGATAGTTGTTTGGTTATGCTAGTGTCTGAATCATATACTAAAAATGTCCATACAACTAGTAAATGTTTTATGTTATGTTCTATATTTCTAATAAGAGAGAAAATCACATTTCTGGTCACAGTTTTAGGTGAAAATGTATTACAGTCCAAATATCTGTTTGTATGTTATTGCTTATAAATATGCCCAGTGCAAGCCATATTGGAAGTCACAAACACTGTGCCATCAATAACGAACAAAGCCATTTGTCTACATGCTGAATTATTAATAATGTGACCATCCTTGCAGAAACAGCTGGTTATTCATAGCCACTGAAGTCATTTTATATTAGATAATGACCATCTTATCAATACTGTTGGAAGACAGTGTAATTGCAGCCTTGATGCACTGAATTGTGTAATGGTATTATACCGAATGTACATTCTGAAGTGTAATGTACACTTGATATTATGACTGTGATGTAGTTAATCTAAACTGATACAACTTATGGATCATAGATGTGAGCTTGACTTCAGTAGTTTAAATAATTTTCATGAATCCAAGATGGCAGTGTAAATTGACAATCACTTTATGTCTGGTAACCATCTATTTGCTGCATTTACAACTTTAAGATGTCTACTGTCAATCTTAGTTCTACATGGAGTTTCATTTTGTATTTATTTTATCTTCTGAATATTGATAGTTTGCATATTTGCAAATTGCTATTGATCTTTGTGTTTGTTTCAGATTTGTTGAGCTCATTGGCTTGAATATGGAATCACTATTTTAAACATGGAAAATATGAACATTTAATTGAAAAAATGTCATTCATCTCTTCCTAAAAAAGACAGTTGTGATGCTTATCAGAAAAAAAACGGACCTAAAGATAATAAAAACAAATGGAAGGACCCCATTTTATACATATGACTCCATTAACAAGATTTTACTCAAGTCAGCTGCAATTAAAAACACAGCATATGAGTTAAAAAGTAGAATGGTTCAATTTGAATGTTGGATACCTGGTTCAGATTAAGTTGCACTACCTTCTAGGTAACTCTAACAGAATAAATACTTTAGCAGATAACAAGATGGATATAGAAGTCTGAAGTCATCACAATAACAGCAACAGCATACTGATTACTTTAATTTATTTCAGTAAACAATTTAATGACAATTTTATGCAAATATAACCACAAAAAAAGAGTTAACTCTGGATAATAAAATAAATATGTCTTGACTCAGAAATGTAAGCTTTAACAGCTTTAATCACTGCTTACATATTTCTAAAGACAGACTTCATCAGAAACAGTGAACAATAAACAATTAAAATCCCATCTAATTTATACCAGGCAAGAAGGCACATACCAATTAATTAATTAACTCAACAAAACCTCAAAATAATAAACAAATAAGTAAAATACTACAGCAGCAGGCCTCCAAGTGCTGGAAGATGTTTAACAGGTGGCTAAGAATTTAATCTTCCTTAACTTCATATTTAAAAAAAAAACATTTTACATTAATAGTGTCATTCAACCCTGGAAAGCAACATGCTCTAAGCTTTTATTGCCATTCAGTTTCTTTTATTTCTAATCTGATTTACAAATCCTACCCCTTAAATCAATGCAAGCCTGATCAACAATATAAAATAAGATCTGTTTCTAATAATTACATTCTCTAATATGATTAAATAAGGGATTGTCAAAATAAATTAATTTAATAGAATATAACTGTTCTTTCTTCCTGTTTCCTAAACTTCTAGTAGTTATCCCCACGTAAAGAGCTGAGCAACCTGAACATTTATTAACTTACACTATCCCTTCAAAATTACAGTTAAAATGATGTTTTATACCAAAGGTTTGATCAATATGTTCAAACTGATATATGGCCTTCCAATATAAATCTACATACATCACAACCTTGATGTTTATATTTCCTTTAACTTTGTTAGTGATAGGAAGTTCAATTAAAATGTATCATTTTGTAACATTTCTTTAAAATTCATACTTCTTGTAAGTAAAAATGGTTGCTTTCCTACAATTCTAAATGAACCAATTACCCATGATAATCTTACAATTATTATTTATAATCTGCTGGATATTATAGATATCCACTGACATATCTAAAAAAACAAACTGACAAATTGTCAGCCTGAATAACACTTTTGTTTTTAACTAATAAATATTTATGTAATAAGGGTACAAGATGTGTAACCCTCTTACTAACCTCTTCTTTGGAAACCTCAAGCAATATCTCCCTCTATTATAACCCATATGTTCAAACAAATGGGTAATAAATTCAACCACAGAAATAAATAATACCAGTTTTGTAAATGGGTAATAAATTCAACCACAGAAAAAAATAATACCAGTTTTGTAGGAATTTCTCTGTGATGGTATAGATAATTACAAAATCAAAGACCAATATGTAAGTGATGGTGCTCATTTGGGGCACTTTTCAAGCTTTGCAACCAATATATATTTGCATTTTGAACTTTTATGATAGGATGGCTATTACCAGGATTTTTAAAGAGAAGCAAGAGTAATCTCAGCTTGATGGTAAGATCTGACTCTCTCAAGATAAAGGGCTGGATTTATGAAGGCTTGCACGGAGTCTAAGAGTAGTGTAAGATGGCAGAGAGCCAATATGTCTGCCGAGCTATCCAGCAACAGCCGGCAGGGCCATCCATGAGAGCTTCTAAAGCTACTCTTGCATGATCAGTATTATGTTATGCAAATTACCTCATTTGCTGCTGAAAGCTATGCAAATTAGGTACATTTGTGATCCAGGAAACACTGACCTGTCCGTGGAAGAGTAGTGTTATTTGCAGAAATGTACTCCGTTGGTAACGGAGTACCGTTCTTCAAATAGCAAAATGGAGCTATGACAGCTCCAAATAAAGGATGCATCCAGTTGATGAAGTATGCCAATGGCCAAATATAAGGCCATTGGCATTTTTATAGGTTGAAAATTAATAAAAATTAATTTTAATTTTTTTCCCCCGATCTCCGATGTTTAAGCATAGCGTTTGTGTGGCCCTTTAAAAACCAGAAAATAATTAAAAAATAGCCAAAAATAGGCATGTTTAATAAAAAGATTATTCTGCCATGCAGGTGAATGGCAGGCTGAAGACAACATGGCTACTGAGTAGTGGTTGCTAAGGGGGAAGCTCAGTTTGAGAGATGCAACCAAGCATCAGTAGGCAATCTTATGTAAATGAGGATAAGGATAGTGAATCCCAATTTTCCCTGGTATGTGAGCCATGTCCCTAGAGTGTAAGTGTAGGAGTAGGAGAGTAGTAGAGTAGAAGATAGGTGACATCATGAAGGGGTATGTCTGAAAGACTGTAAGCTTATTGGAGCAGAGTGGCTTGTGTTTGCCATGAGTTGCTCAGGATTGCAAGAGGCGTGTCTACAGTTGTCCTAGCTGAAACCCAGAAACCAAAGCTGTACACCATGGATATATCTGAAATTTCTTGCAAACGTGCTTACACTGTGTGCATGGGTGTGCGCGCAAGTTCACGCCTGTAAGCCTGTGTAAGCCTGTGTGTGTGCCTGTGCACCCCTCTAAGCCTGTGTAAGCCTGTGTAATCCTGTGTGCACGCATGTGCACTCGTGTGCGCATGTTTGTGCTTGTTTGCGTGGTGCTGCCCCTTCTGGAAACAGAAAGGGAAAAGGAAGGAAAAGAAGTAGTAGGAAGTTAACCAAGGAGAACTAGCAGAGCTGCCAGGTGAAATATATCAGAACCAGCCAATTACACAGGCAGTAGACTAGTCCAGCCCAGCCCAGCACGTTAAACTCTGCAAACACCATCCCCCCATGTTTTTTCTCAAGAACTCTGCAACACTGCAGTATACAAAGAGTGAAAACTTAAAAAGCTTAAGTCAGACAAAATGTTAAGGGCTGCTATTGCTATCATAAGCCGACATGTGCAAGATGCTGAGGGTGATGATATTGTGCATGCTGCTGAGCAACTCACAGTGAGGAGACGGAGAAGAGTGTACAGACCCAGGATAACCTACCAGGGGCTACATGAGCTGGAGATAGTGGAGCGCTATAGAGTGGGCAGAGACCTCCTGCAGCAAATTGTTGAGCTGTGCCGGCCACGCCTCACACACAGAACCAACAGAGGGGAACCTATCCCAGTGGATACCAAGGCATGTGTTGGCCTACGAATACTAGCTACAGGTACCTTCCAGAGACCAACTGGTGATATGATGGGGGTTTCACAGGCATCAGCATCCAGGGTACTGCACCAGTTCCTGGATGCCATGTCACCACATGTCGGTGAGCATGTATATTTCCCCAAATCCTGTGAGGCATTGGCCAGCAATATGCGTCTTTTCCACCAAATAGCAGAATACCCTGCAGTAGTGGGTGCAATAGACTGCACGCACATACACATCAAAGCACCACCCAGTGAGTGGGGTAGGGTCTACATCAACCGCAAGGGCTTCCCCTCCATCAACTGCCAGGTCATGTGCGATGCCCAAGGCATAATAATGAATGTGTGTGCTGGCTGCCCTGGAAGCTATCACAATTCCCACATCTGGCATCTGACGCAGCTGTACCAGAGATTTGCCAATGGGGACATGACTGACGGTCACGTAGTGGGGGATGCTGGATACGCACTGGAGCCGTGGCTGATGACACCCATTAGAAATGCACACACACCTGAACAAGAACTCCATAATGAGGCACACGCACAAACAAGAAACATAATCGAGCGTGTGTTTGGGTTGCTCAAGTCATGGTTCTGGTGCCTGGACACATCTGGTGGAGCCTTGCAGTACTCACCAACTACATGTACCCAAATTGTCATGGTATGTGCCATGCTACACAATATGATCCTGCAAAAACAGCTGCAGCAGGAACAGCATGGGGCAGGGCCAAACAGCCCCCCCACCATTGCCAAGGCCTGCACAGGCACAGCGTGACTCAGAGGAGGAACAACTTGAGTCTGCCCCAGTAGACAGAAGGAGGCGTGCCCAGTATGCCTTGGCCTTGGCAAAGAGGCAACGCATAGCACATACAGTGACTCAGTAGGAACCCTGGAAATGACACTTCTCTCTGACTCGCACATACAATAAAAGGGATGCCTAACTTGACACTACCTGTTTTCAAACATGTATAGGGAGTGTACTATGTGCATCTGACATAGGCAGACCTGCAGCACCACCTGAGGCATGATTGCCCTATTTTAAGCAATATAAAGCAGTGCTAAGCACATTTTACCACTGTTTAGCATTTTTAAGCACAATAAGCAACATTGGGCAATGTTGGGCCACGTTGGGCAATGTTGGGTAAAGTCAGGCAAAGTCGAGCAAAGTCGGGTAAACACGCTCACACCTGCTTTACTGTTCCTTAACGAGTCAGGTCTGCCCAGCAGGAAAATAAAAAGCAGTGGCAGGGCTCGAACTCAGGATACTTTGCATTATAGTCACAGTACTGAACCACTAAGCCATGGCAGCATTTCACTGGCACAGACACAGCAGGACATATGTAGACTAACGCAAACACAAACAAATGCTGTATCATGCCATCTGAACTTCCCCCCAGGCCTATGCAGACAGATAACAGCAGGCCAGGCAGTGTGATGTGGGTTGGGTAGGGTATGAAGTCACAAATTAATATACGTGAAATTGGAAGCTAAGATCTGTAGTACAATAGTATGCCTCAAGCCAGTACAATAGGCAACAGTACAGACTGAATGGAGTACCTGACATAGCAGTGCAGGCCTAGCAAATGTGTATAAGTGTCAGTTGTACCCCTCATCCTATGTACACCCACAGTAACAATCAGGTGTGCCCCTGGGTAGAAATGTACAAATAATAGCTGTCCCCCCTGTATGTAGAAATGTTGATAAGTCTATGCAAAATGACTCATGGAAGCCCTGCAGGCACAGCATGCTTCCTGTCGACGTTCAACACAAAGGTGAGTCCTGAAGTAAAAACCAACTTGATTTTTCACACACATATAGTATATATGTCCATACTAGGCATGCTCACACAAACAAATTTAGCAAATTTCAGTCAACAACATCCTGAAAGGTCATACTCAGCATGCTCACACACAAATTTAGTAAATTTCAGTCAGCAACATACTGAAAGGTCATACTGGGCATGCTCACACACTTAAATAAACTAAGCAAATGTCAGCCAACAACATACTGAAAGGTCATACTGGGCATGCTCACACACTTAGGCCATGTCTGAGTACAGCAGTGGGCCACACATATCTGGCAGTTGCAGTTCTTACCCCAGAAACTTGTCACTATTCACCAATCCTGCCTTGCACACACAGTTATATAAAAACAGACCCATATAATATATTGGACCCCTGTCATAATCAAACTATATACTACAAGTACTTAAGTTGTTCAAAGAAAGTGAAAATTCAAAGAAGATCAATAAATCTCCGATCAGTATCATCAATAAACAATGAGCACTCCTAACATTATCCAATCCATGTTCTGGCAAAAATATTGTCAAAGAGTCCATAGAGAACCATGAAGCTTTCTATCGCTATGTCATAAATACCAGTGTAAACTCATATATGTTCTGAGTCAGTGCAAACTGTAAATGAAAACATGTACATGACTAACATTGCCAGCATCTTGTCAGACAGGTTCATACATATTTACCCCCCTCTCACTGACAAAAGAGCCCATTATCATACCTGGAGATTGTGAAAACCCAGAAATCACATATACAATGGTTAAACAGCACTTTCCAAACCTAAAAACATGGCATCGATGGGATGACATGTTTTCCCTAGCTGTGTCATATGTGAACTCCAAAACAAACAGACCCTGCACCTGAACAGTCTGTTGAGACTGACCCTCTGTACAGGATATGAACTGTTGAATGCGTTACAGCAACGTTTGGCACACTCCACAAGTGTTGGTGCACAACAGACCATGGAAACTATTGTCTTATAAGCCTATTAAGCCTGATCTGCAAGGCCATGGAGTCCATCATGATGGAACTCATAAACAGAGCTATTGGGAGCCTACAAACACCCAACCCTACCAATTTTGGTTTGGTCAGGGGCAGATCATGGTCCCCAAACCTGCTAGACTGTTTTCAAGGCAGTCACCCAGGACATACATCAATGAAATGAGTTACACACGTCCCACATAGACCTTAAAAAGCTCTTTTACAACATCCCAGACACATGTCATATCCACAAAATCAACAACCTGTGCATAAATATGTATGTCATCTGATGGATTGCCAACTGGGGTACAGATCCCACAAGGTAAGAATTGTGGTCTCCTGTTCAAGCTGGTAACAACTGCTGTCCCCCATGGCTCAGTCCTGGGACCCCTCCTGTCTATTGTATACTTTTCAGAAATACAGTCAAACACACAAGGGCTATGTTTAGCAAGGTTTGTGGATGACTGCAAAAAAGTTGTCATAATCGATGTTTAGGACAACAGAGACATCCTTAAAAAGGGTCTCAGTCAGACAGATGTGGTGTCAAAATTATGGCCTCGAGCTACAGTCATATAAATACCACATAGGTGCCAACACCCTAAATATAGAGGTGATAATAAGGGATCTATGGACACATGTGGATAGTCATCTCTGCTTCCAAAAACACATTCACAAAGTGGTCAGAAAATCATGCTAGGTGTTCCCACAAACTGCCAAGGTCTTTGCATGTAGGTCAAAGGAGGTTCCCTCTACTCATCAGTCATCAGACCCGCCAGAGAGTACCACAACATGCTTGCGATGAATCAGACTAGGCACCTTCAGCAGCTGGAAAGACCACTGAAGTACCTCAACAAGAGGATTACTGGCCTCAAACAGTTGCCCCATGCAACAATACTGAATTTAACTCAATCTGTACTTTGTTGCATACTGTCTACTCAGGAGATCTCTGCCCAACAGACAGGTCCATGTCCAATGCAGAACGGATGTACATGCACTATCTGAAGTAAACCCAAGCTCGCTGTACCACATGCTCTAGGGATATCATCATCCCAACATTAAATAGAACATGTTGGAGAGATACATTAATAACTCACAGACTTCCCTTGCTTTGGAACAGGCTCCCAAGCGACATTAAGCCGAGTCCCTCACCGACACTCTTCCAGAGGAGCCTTGATCAGTGTATGTGGAACTGAACTGTCACACCATGGATCACTTCATCAGCTCTACTACACAGAGGCCTAAGGAACTAACTCCATGGGTGATGATAGCTGCACACTCTGGCCATACTAATATATGCCTTCGGGCAGATAGCCTATTACCTACCTATGTACCTATATATATGTAGGGGGAACACAGTACAATAAGCCAAAAATGGATGGGCAGAGATGTGTGTAAGAGGGTGACCATGACAGGGAGCCATCCAGGACTGTCCCACCCAGCACACATCCCAATGGCATGAAAGACATGAGGTGCACATCTCTCCCACTACACATAACAGCCACCAGTATCTGTAAGCATTACAGTGTATGTGGTCCATGTGCCTGCTGTACAACATGACTGTACAATGAAGTACACATCTACTATCTGTAGACATGTACCTGTCACATAGGTTCATAGGTATGTAGTAGACTATCTCCACAAAGTCATATATCAGCCTACGCAAGTTGTGCAGCTTTCACCACACCATTGGGTAGTCTCCGAAGGCCTAGTTCTAATACTTAGTACCCTAAGCCCCTTTCTAGTGGGGCTTCTGATGTGATGCCTGGCATGAATTGTCTGTTTCCCATCCACTCATCAAGATTCCAATTGAAGAGTGTCAGTGAGGGGTTCTGTCTCATGTACATTGGGACTCTGTTCCACAGTAAGGCAAGTGTCTGGGATGGTACTCTATCCCACCAGCATGTTGTATTCATCGTTCTGATGAGGTTCATATCCCTGGAATGTGTAGGGTGACTCAATGTTGTTATCTGTAGATGGAGCATTTTTAACAGTTATGTGTTGGACATGGCTCTGTATGTTATGCAGAGTGTACCTCTGAGTAGGCGGTACGCAATGAAGAACAGATTTAGTTTTACCAGTTGTGTTGCTGCTTGAGGCCAGTAATCCTCTTGGTGAGGTAACTATGTGATCTCTACAGCTGCTGGATATACTAAGTCGAGTGCATCCAAAATGGTGCACTGTACTCAATGATGGGTCTGATGACGTAAGAGTAGAGTGCCAACACTACCTCTTTGGATCCTGATGCAAAACCTTTGTTGATTAGATGGGCCACATAGGATCTCCCAATCACTTTAGCAACATGGTTGTGAAAGGAAAGATGACTATTTACTTGTGTCCCCAGATCCCTTATCACCTTGTCATTTTTAAGGGGGTAACACCTATGTGGTAGTTTGTGGGTATTTTGTTTTCAACAAAGAGGATCACTATGCATTCCTGCACAGTGAGCTTGAGGCCATGATTCTGACACCACACATCTGTCTCATAGAGTCCCTTCTGGAGAATATGTCTGTCTTCCGGGGAATCTATTATGGCAAGCACTTTACAGTTCCCAGCAAACTTAGTCAACCACAACCCTCCTGTGTTGGCATGTACATTTGAGAAGTCTATACCAAACAGGAGGGACTCCAGGACTGAACCCTGGGGGACACCAGCCATTACCGGTGTAGAGTCTGACATGTAGCCAGCAACTCTTAATGTGTGGGATCTATCTGTGAGCCAGTTTGCAATCCATCTTGTGATGTATGGATACATGGCCAGGTTGGTGAGTTCATCTATGATACCTGACTGGGGAATGGTGTCAAAGGCCTTAGTGAGTTATAGGTAGGCAGTGTTGAGCTCATTTCAATCATCTGTAGCCTGGGTAACTGTCAAAGAAACTGTCCCAGTTCAGGAGACGTGGTCTGCATTTCACAAAGCCAAACTGGGTGTGCTCAACTGTGTGAAGGTTCTCAATCTCTGTATTGTTGACTTCCATTATGATTGGCTCCATTGCCTTGCAGAACACACTCGCCAGGCTCATAGAGCATGAATGTCAAGGGGTTTTTGTGGCCCCACCCCTGTGAAGTGTGAAGAATGTTGCTGTGCAACATTCTATGGGTACATATCCTGTAGAGAGCATGTAGAGAGAGGTGTAGGTACCCTTGATGAATATGGATACATCCTCACTGTATGTGCTATGATTCAGGTTCTGATGCCGGAAGGTATGTAATGAGTAGTATCCTGGTAGTGCTGGTGTGCTGTCTGGAGCCTTGAACTAGGTTTCTTTTACTGCACAGATATCAATATTCTCCATAATGGGAAGTGCCTCAAGTGTGTGCATCTGGGGGCTGAGACTTCTGGAAATGAGTAGCATTTAGCTCACTTTGTGGTTATTTGTGTTGGTTACGGGGTTTGGTTTGTCCTGCATGACCGGTATTCCACACCTGAAGTCAGCACCTCATTGGTCCCATCTGACCATAAGCTAATTACCCTACATATCCACATTCTGGACCCACACCCCCATTAAGGAAATCATGTTAAAAAATGGCTCCAAAGCCAACTTCATGCTTCTTAAGACAAAAGTGCTGAACTGCAGAACACCCATGCAGATGGACAATACAGTTACGACTACTGAATCTTTCTCAATTGCACTTTATAAGCACTTACATGACTGCATGCATCGTGCTATCCCAAACAGAACCAAGACACTATCGTCCAAAAAAAAGGAAGCCAATCTGGTGGTCCCCTGCCATAAACAAACTGCACAACAGAAGGAAGAAACTGTTGCAAAGGAGGGTAAAATCCCATGAGCGGAGGAGCTCCATGGTCAACATCAGTAAGAAGCTGTGATCCCTGATAAAATCCTCCAAAGCTAGTTATGAAAACAAAATCGACACAGATTCTAAAGACAACCACAAAGCATTCTATAACTATGTCAAGAATCTCAATGGGAACACTCAGATTTGCTCTGAGTTACAGCTCAATGGCACTAAATATACAGACCCAAATGATATTGCCAACATCCTGGCAGATGGATCAGTGCTAACTTTACCCCCCTCTCACTAATGAAAGAGCACATCTCTATAACGAAGACTGCAAAGTTGTTGTCATCACAGCTGCACAGGTAAAAAACACACTCCAAAGCCAGGAACACAGCATCCATGGGACCAGATAACTTCCCAGGCTGTGTTCTACACAAACTACAGAATGAACAGGCACCACACCAACGAACCATGTTCAGTCATAGCCTCACCTCAGGCTTTGTGCCTGCTGAATGGCACACAGCTATGGTTATCCCACTACACAAGGGTGGAGACACCACGGACCCCAGGAACTAGCGCCCCATTAGCCTGATGAGCCTGATCTGCAAGGCCATGGAATGTATCATCATACAACTTATAAAAAAAGACATTGGTAATCTCCAAACTCTGGACCACAACCATGTTGGGTTTGTAAAATGCAGATCATGTCTCCTAAACCTGATAGAAGTCATTGAAGCAGTCACCAGAACTGTAGACAAGGGAAACGTGGTTCACACAGCCTATGTAGATCTTGCCACGGATTTCAACACCATCCTCCACTCTGGAATTATAGATAAACCCACTAAACTAGGTATAAATTGCTATGTCACAAGATGGGTTGCCAACTGGCTCACTGACAGGAAACACACTGTGAAAGTAGCAGACTCCAAGTATGACTTTGGACCAGTGATGAGTGCAGTACCACAGGGTTCAGTCCTAGGTCCTGTCCTGTTTTGTATCTATTTCCCTGAAGTAAACATTAACATGGAAGGTCTGTAACTAATGAAGTTTCCAGATGACTGCAAGTTAGGAGCCATAATTGTAAATACTAAAGATGTGGACATCCTATAAAAGGGCCTCACTGAGACAGATGCCTGGTGTCAATGCCATGGCCTCAAGCTCAATGCCAAAAAGTGCATTGTCATCCCCTTTGGTAAAAACTCTGTAGCCATGAACTACAACATAGGCAGTAGTATACTTAACACTGAAAGTGTGATAAGAGACCTTGTGTCACAGGTGGACAGTGGACACACCTGTGATAATCACATCCCCACAGTAGTCAGGAAATCCTTCTACGTGGCACACCTCATCACAAAAGGTGTCTCATGCAGAATAGAAGAGGACATTGTTCCCCTCTACTCATCACTCACTAGATCCCTAATAGAGTACAACGCCCCTTTTGCTATGTACCTCACAAGACATCTACAACAACTGGAAAGCCTGCAGAAATACCTCACAAAGAGCATTAGCAGCCTGAAATACATGCCATACACAGGCCGTCTCAAAATGCTCCAGCTGTACTCTCTCGCATATCGCCTACTCAGAGGTGATCTCTGCCTAATATACAAAGCTATGTCAAACACAGAGCTGTTGGACATGCTCCACGTAAAACACTCACAATCCCTCTGATCTTCAGCCCCAAAACCCAGAGTGAAATAAAAAAGGAAGGGGTGTATCTATTTACCTTATGGATACCCACACCTTCAAGTTAGTGGCACAGCATGAGGCCTTGGAGACCATGCAAGTGCAACTAACATTGGGCAAAGCTGCTTATCAGATTGTAGCCTGTTACAGATCACCTACCTTGTCTCAGGAATCTCACTCAGTATTCCTGAGAACAGTGGAAAATATAAAGGTCCTACCAAACACCATTGTATGAGGAGATTACAACTACTCAAACATTGAGTGGGAGAATTACTCATGTACAACGTCCTTTGCCCAATGTTTCCTAGAGTTTAAAAACTCAAATGCCTTGGAACAGCTGGTCACCATGCCCACTAGAGGTGACAACATACTGGACCTGATCATCACCAACATAGGGTACCAGTGTTCCACAACAGAGATAAACCCCTCGCTGGTAATATCAGATCATAACGTAATCACACTGGACATCCACACCCCCCACCCAGTCAAGGAAACCACTGTGAAGACATTTTCAAAAGCAAACTGCACACTTCCCAAGACCAAAGTGGAAAGCTCCAAAGCCCCCTTGCTATAGGATAATGCTATACAATCTGCCAAATCATTTACAAGTGCATTCTATGAGCATCTACAGGGATGCATGGATCGAGATATCCCAAATAAGACCAAGAAGCACTCCTCCAAAAATAAGAAACCAATCTGGTGGCCATTGCCCATAAATAAGCTATACAACAGAAGGAGGAAACGAACACATGATAGAGCAAACTTCACAAAAGGAAAGGCATCACTGATCATTATTAGGAAGAAACAATGATAGCTCATAAAATAATCCAAGGCCAGTTTCTAAAGACAAATTGCCAAGGAATGTAAGAATAACGACCACAAAGCCTTTGTTAGCTATACCAAACATTTAGGTGGCAACTCTCAAATATTCTGTCAGCTACTGCAAAAGAGAAAAAAAATACACTGAACCAACTGACATTGCCCACATCCTGGCGGACAAGTTCAGTGCAAACTCCGCCACCATCACCCCCAAAAGGGCCTGTGTCCATCCCAGAAGAATGCAGAGCCCCAGACTTCATGGACATGCAGGTAAAAACAGCCCTCTCCAAAGCTAAGAACACAGCATCAATGGGACTGGATGGTGTCTCAGGCTGCGTCTTACACCAGCCCCAAAAGGAACTACACCCTCACCTACATTCACTGTCCAAACTCAACCTTACCACAGGCTATGTACCCATAAAATGGCATACAGCAACAATCATCCAGCTCCACAAAGGGTGTGCCACAACAGAACCTGGAAACTATTGCCCTATAGGCCTACTCAGCCTGGGCTGCAAAGCTATGGAGCAAATTATCATGGAACCCATAAACAGAAACATTGGGAACAGCCAGACACTGGTCTCTACCCAACTTGGCTTTGTTAAAGGCAGATCCTGCCTCCTAAACCTAGTTGGCTTCTTTGAAACAGTTACCAAGGACATAGATGGAGGTGAAAGTAGTCCACACAGCCCACCTAGACCTCACTAAGGCCTTTCGACACCATTCTCCACTCTGGCATCATGGACAAGCTTACCAGCTTGAACATTAACAGCTATGTCACAGGATGGGTGGTCAACAGGCTCACAGATCAAACACACATGTTCAGAGTTGTGGGAGCCATGTCCGACTATAAACCAGTCACAAATGGCATCCCACAGGTCTTGGTCCTGGGACCCCACCTGTTCAGTAGATACTGCTCATAGGTACAGGCAAGCACGGGAGGAGTATGGCTGAACAAGTTTGCAGATGACTTCTAACTGTGGTCCATAATCGACTCTACGGCTGACACAGACATCCTCCAGAAGGGTCTTACAGAGACAGATACCTGGTGTCAAAGCAATGCCCTTAAGCAGAATACCAAAGAATGCATAGTCATCCCCTTTGGATAAAACAAAGTGCACACAAATTACCACATAGGTGGTAATCCAGTATGTACAGACAATGTAATTATGGCCCTGGGGACCCAGGTAGATAGTAAACTCTCCTTTGATGATCACATTGCCAAAGTGTTTAGAAATTCATTCTATGTAGCCCACCTAATGTCACCTAATGTAACCCACTTTGTCTAGTCTGATGATGTCACCATCCTACAAATATACCTGTGGAAAAGAGAACTCCCAGTAATGCGAATAGCGCATTGTGTTAATGCGTATTCCTATAGTATCATAAAGTAGCTAGGTAGGGGTTTGAATCCTGCACTTGACAAATGGATAAGAGTGCGGGTGTGTATCTCCTTGAAGAGGAGCAAGCTTTTTGGGGACTACTAAAACACCTTAAAAGTGGTATACTTATCTTTGTCAAGTCTGATGATGTCACCATCCTACAAATATACCTGTGGAAAAGAGAATTCTCAGTAATGTGTATAGCATGTGGTGTTAATACATACTCCTCTAGTATCATAAAGTAACTCGGTAGGGATTTGAATCCTGCACTTGCCAACTGTATGAGAGTGTGCATGTCTCCTTGGAGAGGAGCAACCTTTTTGAAGACTACTGAAACACCTTAAAAGTGGTATACTCATCTTTGTTAAGTCTGATGATGTCACCATCCTACAAATATACCTGTGGAAAAGAGAACTCCCAGTAATGTGTATAGCACATTGTGTTAATGTGTACTGCGCTAGTATCGAGTAATTACGTAGGGGTTTGAATCCTGCACTTTGTGAGTGCGTGTGTGCTCTATGTGTGTGACAGTGTTGGTCAATGTGTTGTGGGTTTTGCCTTTACTACTGTATGACATATCACAATGACAACAGTATGTGCATTGCACGTCAGGTAGCTGTGTGGCAAATATTTATACATACATGTGACCTCAATTATTTCATAGGTGGGAACCCTGCTTTCTCCATGAACACATCTGTTATCTTTCCCAGAGTGTGTTGCCGCTTTCTAGACCTTAGGTCACATCTGTATGTGTGTGACAAGCCCAGCCACTGCAGTGATCCCTGGTCTAAGTCATCCATGTCACACACACTCATTACGGTTTCTATTGAATAGTGTGAGTGAGGGTTTATGCCTGAGGTATATTTCAGACCTGTTCAAACACAGCAAAGATGTCAATGATGGCTATTCATTATAGGTGTACAACAACCTTTGCGGATATGCATGCAAATCCCTTATTGCTTATGTGATCCACCGAGGGATTTCGAAATACCTTTGGAAATGTGATTACCAAAAGACAGATGACGTAACACTTGACTGTATGTACACATCAGTACCTGTTCAACATGTTGGGGGCTACTACCTATGTGGTACTGTGGGGATACTATGTTTTGTAAAAGTGGATGACTATGCTTTAGTTGGCTTATAGCTTTACAGCATGGGTTTGACAACAGGTATCTGTCTGTATGATACCCTTGTGGAGGATGTGTGTGTCATCTGGAGAATGCATTATAGCCCACTGTATGCATTTCCAGACGTGGACGGACATATCCCTACTGTGTTTGCTTGTACCTAAGAGAGCTATATGCCAAACAGTAGTGGTCCCAGGAATGGGTGCAGGTGAATAACACTGGTTACTGGCATAGTATAGTACCTGAAGGATCCAAATGTTACTGTGTGTCCGACATCTGTGTGTCAGTTGTCAAG
Organism: Protopterus annectens; assembly: GCF_019279795.1. NCBI lineage: Eukaryota > Metazoa > Chordata > Ceratodontiformes > Protopteridae > Protopterus > Protopterus annectens. The sequence goes on from NC_056743.1 coordinate 1,452,749,588, forward strand.
ACATCATCTAACAATTGTTTATGGTCAGGCTGTTGAGGTTATGTATACTACCAGAATGCAATCCAATGACAGATAGTAACAGTATCACCCACAGCACAGTGTCAAACCATGTCATACACATATGTGTACTCAAGTTCCAAAATGTGTATAGTACAATGCATACTGGCCACCAATAGAAACTATGGAGTGTTAACACTGTGTAATACAGGGCATGTCACCCTGCCCATGTGTCCACTATGCATGTACATGAAGACAGTGCACCTCCACCATGTTCACAAATGTGCACCTGCAAATCTGTGCTGCACATATCCCAAACTTACTGTCCACTCTCTAACACATGCTGCCAATACTACACACATCAGCCAAGTGGCACGTGGGCGGACAATACACTATTGGAGTTAACACTGGTGTAACAATACTACATTGACAATCATAGCTTTAATGCATCATGCCTGCTCAGCTACACCTTCAAGGATATCATTACACTTTACTGCTGACAACATGCTAACATTGCTATACAGCTATAAAGTCACCCTGTGCATCAGCACCATTTTAGCCTATTCCTGCATCAATGTTACAGATGACAGGAGGTGGCACAGGTTTCATCATATGCGCAGGGTGTGTTGTTGGTTTGCCAGAGGCCTACATTGAGCCATACAATTGACATGTGTGTGTGTGTGTGTGTGTGTGTGTGTGTGTGTGTGTGTGTGTGTGTGTGTGTGTGTGTGTGTGTGTGTGTGTGTGTGAGGGCCAAGAGTACTGGCATGGGCCAATGTGGATGTAATGTGTGCGGTTATGTGTTAGCCCTAGGTGTCTGGATTATGTGTGTGTGTCTGCATGCACACAGTTCCACCATGTGGCTGCCATATACGGGGATTTGTGGGACAGCCACAGACTGTACCTGCCAGGCTTTACAGATCACCATATCTGGCCATGGATACGGTACCTGTGCCTGGCAGGGGTGCTACAGACAGTATCAGGTACTAAGCCAGACTGGGTACTATCCTCAGAGGTGGACATATGTACACTGGATCCAGGTCCCTGCTGGGACTGCCCAGAGCCACGTGCACGTGGTCTTCTAGGACGGTCTATGGACAGCCCACCCTCAACATTGCTGGGGCTGGTTCTGGCACTACAGGAATGGCTGAGACTTGATGCACGTCCACGGCAACTGCCAGCTGCTGATGTTGCTGGCATACATCGACATCGACGTCTCAACCATCCTGCACTGTCCTGACACATGGACATGACATTGCGGAGGACATCTAATGTCTCACCCCAACGTCTATCAGTGACCTCAGTGTAATTACGGATGGCACCTGCTAGGTTATGGATATTGTCAATTATATTGGTGTTATGTGCCCTCTGTGCCCTTAGTCCCTGTCTGGTGTACCATTCCATACGTGCCTGTGCCTCCATGACAGCCTGGAACATGCCTGAGGTTGTAAAACCTGTGGCACGTCTTCCAGGGGCATGATGACCAGCAGTGCTCTGACGAGAACCCCTGGACATCTGCCTATGTGGTACCGTTCTAGACATCTGGCTATGGCTGCTGTGTCCGGATGCATGTGCCATAGATACCACACTGTTCTGGCTATTGCTGACTGTACACTGTCCCTCAGCTAAGGGCATTGGTGATGATGGATGTATTGGCAGTACGACTGTGTGCATGGATGGGGTGGACACTTGTGTACTGTCGATTGGTGGCCCAACAACAGACCCTGGCAAACATGCCTGTGCCTCAACACACCTATCCTCATTATCACTATTTGTGTCAGTGACATCAGGTTCCCTGCTGCAGTGAACCAGCCCAACCTCAGCACCTGTGAGAGGAGGACAGGAAACACACTTTATGACCTGTACATGATGTCAGAACACATGCACACATGAACATATGCATACATGCACACATGAACACATGCACACATGCACACATGAACACATGAACACATGCACATATGCACACATGCACACAAATACACTCCTCACTAAAGCAGACACACACACACACACACACACACACACACACACACACACACACACACACACACACACACACACACACACACCACCATTGATCCAGAACATACTCAATAGCAGTTGATGGTGGGGACAGTATCACAAGCCAAAGAGTCATATCACACATGTCAGCATGCAGGATGCGTGTTGCTCAACAGCATGCAGTGTGAGTGTAGACAGTCCTTGCTACTAACAGTATACATGGCTTTGATGCATGTGTGTTGTTGTTCGGTGATTGGCCTCACCTTGGAATGCAATGTATACATGGACACAACATTGCTATGCAAGTATTAAAAGCACTGTCCTGTGCACCATCACTCACAGGTATACATACCATGGCTGGATGTGTATCTGTGTGTCACATAGATATCCATTTCTGATTATAGCATCTGTGTCATTAGCAGATAATTGTGGTCACAGGTTTAGCCCAAGCATGTTGTGTATACACACAAGATCAGTGATACATGTATATCTGCTGGAATACCATTGGTCGACATAGCCAATGTACAGTAGTTATGGTGATTTAGAACATATTGTGGACATGCCAGTGCCAGCCATGGCATGGCATGCTACAACACAACTGCAACATTTAACATCACACATATCCAATGTGTGTCATGTGACCTAGACACTCAATAGCATTACAGGACATATATGTGTCAGTTTGTTCAAATTGTGATTGCTATTCATATTATGTATAGGTGCATATGTTTGCACACACACAACATTGAGGTGTAGAGCAATGAAAGCTATGTGTAGTACTGTGGTTTCTATAACTGGTTGAGGTGTAGTACCATAAGCCATCATCATGCAGCATCATGTGGTCACTCAAGGCTACTGATGTGTGCCAGACCAGCACCTATCATGCTGTACCTGAACTGCAGTACCATGGCTACATCCACCATTTCACAGCCAGTTGTTACATGGGTTTGTAAGGTGCCCAATAAGGAGCATTTTCAAACATGAATGTGTTGTGTGTGGAAGAGTGTCTCACCACCCCATGATAGGCCTCTACCCCTCAGGTATATTATGTGTGCTGTGTGGATGACATTTGGGATACTGGAGTAGGATTTTACAGATGGTGTGTGAATACGTCATGTGTAGCATATTAACATGTTCTGTGTATGACATAGCTGTGTATGTTGTGTGCATGTGTATCGAATCTGCCTATCCAATGGCCACTACAGTGTAGCCACATTTGTTTGGGATGCTCTGTGTATTTCATGTGTTTGAGGCAGCTAATCACATTACTGAGATGTGCATAGTCTCACAGCAAACATGCACAGCATGCATTATGCGTAGGTGTATTACATGTGTACATGGCCTACACCTTACCTATGATGTGCACATTTTATTTGCAACAATAAATGTAGAACACACTCACCAGCATGGGTCTGCTGCCTTGCTGTCACACCAGAGGGACCTACAAGGATATGAGTCAATTTGTCAGTGGCAAGAACTGTGGCATTGCTACTGTGGGTTTGCAATCTTACAGTAGTACAACTGTTTACATTCATAGGCCTACAGATTATGCTCCAAATGATCAGTATTGCACAACACCAGGCTCCACATCTTCTAACTACACAGTACACATCTCACATATGCATGATCTACCAATAGAGGTAACAGTAGTCTACAGATATGCCATGTTACCTGCACGCTCCGTGTAAACTTGCTGGGTGGCTCCAACCTCCATGACGATACATGTCTGCTGCTGTTGGTGTTGGCCAGGAGCCACCAGGCTCAGGAGCAGCTCCTCCACTCTGGTGAGGGGAGGGTGGATGGTAACCCCACCACCTGTAGCAAGCTGTTGTCTATGGACATCAGACACATGCTGCCGGACATGTCTAAGTAAATCACTGCAGTGATGGTGTACCTGCTCATATGTCCGGTTATGCATGCCTATGTCATTTACCCTACGGACAACATCTTGCCACAGTGCAGTATGTTCATGCTGGTCCTGGCTGGTTCTTGAGAATAGCACTTTGTAGTGCTGGATCAGACTGCTTGTAATGATGTTGTCCTCAGCACTACTATAGCTTGGGTTGCGACAGTGGGCCATGATCCCTGGAAGACAATGAAACAATATGTCTGAGCAAGTCATATGGCACACTTAACATTATACAGTACAGATATCACAGAACTGCCATATATAGCAACCTATTTGCTGTCAGAGGATGCACACTTTCAGTACCACATATCAGTACTCACCCCACAACTGCCTGCCAGTGCCTGGCACACTCTGTATATTACACCATGTCCTGCACAGCAACAAAGTGAAATCACTATGTAAGACTATACAACAGAACATGACACACTGTTTGCGACACAATGCACCACCTAGCCACAGAAGGTATAGATCAAGCTAATGCATAACGTAATATGTCCTTCATCGCAATGATTGTATAGTCCAGTTACAGTATTACTATTATACCACACTACTTGTTGATGGCAAACCCCTGCCTAATATATGTGCACATTAGTGAATATGGGTGGCATACTGCTGTACTAGACTATACATGTTGCTAGATATGCACTTATATCATGTAACACACATATGACAGAGGGCATGTTACAGGCATACCCACACACACATCAGACATACTTACAAGACACAAAGGTATGGCAACCCAGATGAGCTTTATGTGTGTACCATACAGTACTGTGTGTCAGTACTTACAAAACCATAAGCCTGAGGTATGTAATCTGTGAGGACTAAAGGAAACACACAAAACAGTGGTTCCAAGCAATGTGGACATACACCATACTGTTTTGTTTAGGCCTACAGCTTTAGGTAGTACTACTGTTCACACAGGAGTTGGATTCACCAGCAGTACCAATCAATAGGCATACATGTACTGCTTTAGCCTCCAATGACACACCCCAGTCAACACCAAGGAACTACGTCAGACCGTATGCCATACTGCTTTTTCTGCCAAGCAATAGCATACACATCTTTTGCTGGGATCAAAGCTAGGACACAAAATACCATGTCAGAAACAGTTTCCCAATAGGCTATCCCACATATACACAACTTTGACACATTCACCAACACATTGACCATCACACTCAGTCAACATCTCATAGCATGTATTGCAACAAGTACATGTGGGTGTGTATAGGTTCATAGGTAGGTACTAGGCTATTGGTCCTTGGGCCTATATAAGCCTAGCCAAATGGTACCATGGCCTTTGCCACCCAAGGATATTAATTTCCTGTGCCCCTGTCAAGCAGAGCCACAGAGGTGATCCCCAGGGTGTATTACCTATCTCCCATCCAATCATCAAGATTATTCATGAAGAGTGCTACTGAGGAGCTTTGTTTGCTATAGATAGGTAGTTTGTTCAAGAGTATGGGAAGTCTCTGAGATAGGAATCTATCCCTCCAGCATGTTCTGTTTATTGTGGTGACAAGGTTTAGGTCCCTAGAGCATGTAGCTCAGAGGGATTGGGATTTCTTTACGTGGAGCATGCCCAACAGCTCTGGGTTTGACATAGCTTTGTATGTTAGGCAGAGATCACTTCTGGGTAGGCGATATGCAACAGAGTAAAGCTGGCATTATGTGAGACGGTCTGCATAGGGCATCTGTTTGAGGCCGGTAATCCTCTTTGTGAGGTATGTCTGTGGCCTTTCCAGTTGTTGTAGATTTCTTGTGAGGTACATACCAAAAGGGGCGTTGTACTCTATAATGAGTCTTATGAGTGATGAGTAGAGGGGAACAATGACCTCTTTTTCCCTGGATGAGAAACCTTTTGTGATGAGGTGTGCCATATAGAAGGGTTTCTTGACTAGTGGGGCACTGTGATCATCAAACAGGAGACTACTGTCCACCTGTGTCCCAAGGTCTGTTATAACAATTTCGGTGTTAAGTAGACTACCACCTATGTGGTATTTCATGGGTACCGAGTTTTTACCAAAAGGGATGTCAATGCAATTTTTGGCATTGAACCTGAGGCCATGGCTTTGACACCAAGCATCTGTCTCACTATATATGACTCTGTCTGTCTCTCTCTCTCTCTCCCTCTCTATCTATCTATATATATATATATATATATATATATATATATATATATATATATATACACACACATACATATACACATCCATTGGTGTACATATACATTATGCAAAGGATGTGAGGTATACAGTAATGTAATGATATCACACAGTCTTGTGAGAAATGCATTGAAGGTGTTCTCAGCCCATGTAGCTTTAGCACGCCTCACTGGCTGCAACAATGCAAACTTAACAAATCACACCCACAGTGTTTAACCACTGCATGTCATATACCAGCACTGTATGCTGTCTTGTTTGCCACACACTACAACCTACATACAAATATGCACATAACAACTTTCATCAACATATATATGTCCACCCTTCACATACATTTGCAGCATGTCCCTTGCTCTATGCACATGCACAGATGTTAATATGTCTGATGCATATATATCTCTCCGTATGTGTGTGCCATACACACATAAAGTCCACACTGTTCTAAGTCCCTGGACCTCACAGCTGACCTGTTGGGCCTTGCTGCAACATGAACAGGTGTCACATGTGAGCACACAGTAATATTAGAAGGTGTGTGTATAGCTACAAATGCTAGATTAGCATACTAACCTGGTACATCAGTTGCCAGTTCTAAGCTACACATTAATATGACTATCATGCATGTGTTACTCTATCACATCCATGTTTATATAGCTGTTTGTGCTACTCCCCCAAACAGCCATTGTCCACACTACTGTACAGAACACAGATAACATGGATCAGATGTTTGACATTTAATGCTGAGCTACATATGTCACAGTTATGTCCCCCTGCACACAGCTACACACTGATTTGTCCATGGCAGTAGTTATGCTGGACATCTGTGCATAGATACGTACTGCTGCCACATATGGATGTTTCAAAGTATGTAGAGTACTCTTCAAAAACATCTACTACATGCCAGTAAATACATATCTGTTACATACCTTTCCTTTGTATGTGTTGGTATTATTAATTTCCGTGTTCCTTTTGCTTTTGAGTTTGCTTTTGCTGTTAATGTCTCTCTCTCTCTCTCTCTCTCTCTCTCTCTCTCTCTCTCTCAGTGTCTGCAATGGAGTGATTGCATGTGTGGGCAGCAAGTACAGCCTGTTTTTATAGGTATCTGCACATGTGCATATGATGGCCTCTGCACCAATTGGTGGCCACCATTTGGTAATTGCATGCAGCCTGCTGTGTGGTAATTGCAGTACTCACTGTCATAGCAACCCAATGCTCTAAATTGCTAAGTCAGGTAGGCATAGCCATTTCAGCTTTCCAAAGTGGGGCTCGTGCTTGTTTGCTATGGACACCGTTGTTTAAGTCAAAAGGTTGGTATAGTTCTTATATCTGAAGCTAGGGGTGTAGCCAGTGATTTAAATGTACTCAGACCTGAATGTTGCCACTTCCAGTACACACTTGTCAGTGTAGAATTGTACTCAAACCTGCAAATGCTAACACGATACATGGGAGTATACAATTAACTGCCATACAAAAGTAGTTATTGAGATGTATTCTTTTGGCACATGAACTGTTTGTGAACTGCTATACTGTGAATATTAATGTACTCACTTCTGAACAGTTTCTGCTTTTTTGTGTTGACATTAGCACAGGCTGCTCATGAAAACTGGACAGTTTCAGTACTGAGTATGCCTGCCTACATCCTTGGTAGACCCTGAACACACAGGTATATTGTACATTTGGGTAGGGATGTAGACATACAGATAGCATTATGTATTATTGTGTGAATGTTATCTTGCTGGACTTAAAGGGTTGCTGTGTACCTGTTAGTTTATCAAGGCAAGTGGTCTGTCTGCATAGCTCCCAACTGTGGACCTATCCAGATGGAAGCCAGATGTTAGCCTGTTATTCTTTGTCTGTGCAATGCACAGGTCTTTTCAGCACTGGTACAATGGCATTGTTACAGTCAGTTGCTACCAGTACATAGCTACATCCTTTGGTATTTCAGTGTTGTACTCCTACATAAGGGTATGCTTGCGGAACTCCTTCCAAAGCTATTTGCACAGTGTGTAACATCAGAAAAGCTGATATGCCTGTATGTTTCTGCCTCTGCCAGGCCTATGAAACACTCAGGTACATATTTGAACAGAGTCAGGGAAAGGTAGGTAAAAGTGAGGTACACCTTCAAAATAATAGAGACAGTAAGAGAAGACTTCGAGAGAACCAGTGCATATGTATTACTACACCTTTTCTGAAGTACAAGCGGTGTCTAACTCTTATTATTGTCATTATTCATTAAGTGTAATACCCCACCTTTCTGCCTAATGTCAGTACTTTTCAGAGGGATTCAGAGGGACACAGCTAACATATGTTTCAAAATCAGGGACATCCCTGAAAAGTAGTCACAGTTGGGATGTATGTCCTCTGCCCTAATCAGATATGCCACTGTTTGTCCTGCAATGATACTGTGTGCGGGTTGTAAAGTGCTGCTGTAACATTATTTCCTGCTAGAATGGCTGGTTCTCTTACCACAGTCTTGTAATGCAATTCCACAACAACTGCTGGTAAAGTTCCACAAAACAAGTTTTGTGTTATGGCATTCCTATTTTTCTTTTACATTCACTCATTCTGATGCATGATATATGTATTTCAGCACCAACTTGTTGTATGTCTACTGTGGCTTAGTGGTACTTCATGCAGTCTAGTGTGTCCAGGGTTCGAGACTGACAGAGGTGTTTTATTTTGCTGCTGAGCAGAGCAAGGGCCCTGACATACAGAGTGACTAAGACACTTTTAAGCAGTTGTGAGCAGGTTTGCATGGGTTTGCGCGATGCTTAGTGATGCTTAGCTAAGCACAAACAAGCACACACTCGCGCAAACCCGCTAACTACTGCTTAATAGTGCTTACTCCCGCTAACCCCTGCACTCATTTCTTTGAAAGAAAAGAAAATGGGGAGATAGGAAAGTGGTGAAAAAGGGGCACAAAGAGGGAAATACAGTAGGGAAAACAGCTCAGGATGTGCAGGACGGGTGTAGGGAAGGTCCATAGCTGCCCATTTCTTTAACAGCAACAGCTGTGCATATGCAATAAATTTGGAGGGAAATATGAAACCTTCCACCCCTGAGAGAGGGGTGAGGACAACAAAGTATGTTGTACTGCCAATTAAATATCAGTTTATGTGTCCAGCGGACATGTGTGCAAAGTGGGAAGCTATTTATGAGGCGTAATTATTTTTTGGGAGCAGATTGGCCTTTTTTTTTTTTCAGGTGAGAGTGGAATGTGGAGTAGGGGAAGTAGGTATATTTGGGGAGGTAGGTTAGGGAGGTAAACAGACAAGACAAACAAAATGCATACAGGGGCAGAATATGACACGTGGTGGGTGAACACCATTGAAGGGGAAGGATGTTTGGAAATCGCAAGCCCATGAGCCCACAGATGGCAACAGTGGAACTGAGATCCCCACCCATGGGCTGTCACCACTGCACCTTCTCAGCCCAGAGGGTGGCTGTGCTGATGGCTGCGTAGAAGGGGCAGGCTCACCTGTGAGTCACGCCACTCATGTCTCAAGCTAGCGTAGAGGATCAGCGACAGAATGCTCGATCTCCCTACGCACCTCAGCCCGGACCGTTCGGAGGGTGATAGGTGGTCCTCCTCTGCCCATGCTTGCATGGGGGGTGAGCCACATCCCCTGCAGCACTTCCACCTGAAGGTGGCACAGGGCCAATGGAGGAGGAGGTCCCAGGCTGAGCACCGGACCTGCTGGTGCCAGGTGCCATCGCCAGCTGAGGTGAGACAGGTGGGTCCGCTGGGACTGACCTTCCCATACGTTCTATGTTTAGGAGGAGTTAATGAAAATATGGGTTAGTAACAGTCAACAGCATTCCCAATTAGTTATAACAGCATGCAGAAGTATTCCCATTAACCCAACACACCAGAGTTCCAACAGTTGAACAGAAAGCATGACAAATGCATATATAGAACAACAGTGGACATTATAACAGCATGCAGGTTTAATTGATGGCAACAGGCCACCAATATTGTGGTATTTGAACAGGGAAAATGCATCAAAATAAATACAGATATATATAAATCAATAGGACATATGCCCCAACAAATGTTTTGAGATTAGACATACCCATTGAGGAGTGGAATTGCATTTTTATGCATATACATTAGGGTGGAAAACGATAGCTCCATTAACAACTTATATATCCTTCTAGTTTACACTACATTCCTATTAACTGCAGTTATATGTCCCCTACATGTATTATTACACTATCCAATTGTCCTTAAATTGGGAAATGGGTTTTGCTACATCTTTACATACATGGGCTGTATCTGACATGCAAACTGTCCGGGATGCAGATGTTACTGCTACATATTTTGTGAGTTGCTCAGACACACTACTGCTGAGATGGTACACTGACAGCTCTACTTTCCTATACTTATCTAGATATGTTTAGGTGAAATTATGAGTTATATGTTAACAGCTCCCTACATTTCGACCAGCACAATGACATTTCTGGGGAACACAATACCAAGCTACTCATGTGCCAGATTAACCTGTACATGCTGGGCATGAACCAACAGTTGAGGACTGTAAATATGCTTAAAAGCTACTGGCACTCCCTTCATCCACTTTATATGGGCCTACCCAACTGTGTATTAACAGCGCTTAATACAACAGTACTATTTCTATAATGCAAGAGTACAACAACATATCAAAGAAAATGACACAAACACACTCCAGGAATTATACCTTTATTAAAGACTTATAACACTTTTCTAGAGGCTCTCTCATTTATTTTATAAAACAGTACATGCAGAATAATTATTAGAGAATTATTATACTTTTATTTATTGTGTTAAAACACTTTTTTCAGGCTGTCTCATTTATTTTACATAACAGTACAAGCTGGATAATTACTAACCTGCCTGGTGGTGCAGCCTTAACAGCCTATCTGCATAGGCTTGCTGATTCGCAGCATGGACACCTGCAGCTGTGAAGTCAATGAAGTGATATTGAGACATACCTATCCATAGTATAGTCTAGAATAGCAATTCTTACATACTTAATTCCATGGCTACTTACTCAGTAGTGGGGCATTTTCCATCTCATGGGCCTCCTGGATCCACTGGTCCAGTTGACCCACCTTGAGTCTCTTCAGGTCTGCGTGGTGGTGTCTGACCTGCTCACCAGTCCAAGGGACACCTGTGGCACTGGTGAGTTCATGAGCTAGATGGTCCCAGGCTACCACTTTGTATTGGGTGCCCTGGTACTGGCCCCACAGGAGTCTATCCTCATGATTATGGACAAGGAGCCAAACCATTACTTTTGACTCCTCAATGTCCCAACGTTGCGCTCAAAAATGAGAGCCCTCTCCAGCACCGGCCATTGCTGCCTGCAGACGGGAGCTACAACCAGTTATGGTAAGTAATCCTGCCTATGGGGCTTAAATATGCATCATTTCCTACACTTATTTGTGATTGGCCAGTTTTGAGGAAACTCAGCTGAAGGCACACCTGCTTAGCAATGGGTAAACTTCCATTGATATGTATGTGTGTGTTGAAAGTGCATGCTTATGAAAAGCTGTCATGGCTCAGTGGTTCAGTACTGTGATTATGGTGCACAGTATCCTGGGTTCAAGGCCTGTCATTGCTTTTTATTTTACTACTGGCCAGACAGGCTAGAAGTGTGGCTGTGTTTAGCCGACTTTGCTCAACTTTGCCCAACATTGCTCTACGTTGCTCTAAGGTTATCTACATTGCCAGACATTGCCTGACGTTGTGCTAGTTAGCGTGTTGTGCAGCTACACGCAAACATGTTCTGTTTGTGCTAGTTTGCGCGGTGCACAGCTCCGCGCAAAGCTATTATGCTAGTTAAAGCAGTGCTAAGCTATGAGCAATTATACTTAAATATGCTTAATACTGGTAAACTTTGCTTAGCAGTGCTTCACATTGCTTAAGATATGTTACTTATGCATTCATCAGTATGCATAACCATTTCACCTTCTTATATATATATATATATATATATATATATATATATACATAATTTGTTCACTACTACATAGGCCATTTCAATGCTTTTTACTAAAATTTAAATGATAAATGTCAGGAATAATTTCCAATAGAAAATAGAAAGGGGAGTGGTGGATCTCGAACTGGAAATGCCTCCTCTTTGCGTGAAGGCTCTACCACTACTCTATTGCTATTTTGCTTAATTTGCATATACATTTCTTATTATCCTCTTTGATGTCTAAACTGCTAACTGTAGCTAAGCAATGGGCAAACCTGCACAAACACATGCAAATACGGGCAGCTATATCGGAAATAATAAAAAAATAAATAAAAGTTTTACATTTTATAATTGTACAGGAGTTTAGAATGTGGGGGAGTGTAGTATTGGGTATGTACACATTTGAGCAGATTCACTCATGTCAGTTGACATTTCCCAATTGAGAGATTTGCAGGGGCATGGATTATTGGACTGCTCGGCAGTCCGACACACCCCCTGCACTCGTGCATGCTTTGTGTTAGCCTTAGAGTTGAGGCAGCACATCCTCATTAATATGCATGGCGCACTGCCATCTTACTCTTAGACTGGCATTTCCATGTAAGACTAATTTAGTCTTACACAGAGGATTCGTGAATCCTGGGGCATCTGTTTGAAACACAGCCAACAGCACCTAACAAGATACAGACACACACTCATAAAAAGAACCTCTAATTTCAAAAGCATTAATTTGTGGCGCTGGTCTTGATCATATGAGTTTATTGCATAGTATTCATTTTCTATGAAGGTTGTGTGTCAGGGCTGGTAACTTGTCACGTAAAAATCAACTACCAATCATTAGCGGACCGGAGTTCCGCTGTGGCGACCCCTAACCGGGAAAAGCCGAAAGACACAACAACAACAACATTTTTAATACCTTTGATGAATGTACTAAGTGATTCTAAGTACTGTTCATTTTTATTTGTGACTTAAGAGGTATAAAATGAACTGAATGAATCATACATAAGTTATTTTATATAATGTTTCAAAATGTTTTTGCTAATAGTTAAATATTGACAAGAATGTTATTAAATACATCTAATCTACTTGCAATTTTTACTTTATTGATTAAACTTAAGCTGTCTGTCTGTTTATGCCCTTTTCTAGATTCTAGAAAAATGTTGGTGTAAATGTTTCTGAATGTGTTTTTTTCTAATCACTTTTACAGACTTACTTAACAGTTGTTCTGAATGGTATACTGTCAAGTAGTACTTGCAGCTTCTTTTACTGTTTTTCATTTAAGTTGATATTAGTTTTCTAGCCTTTCATGGTTATTTTTCATCCATTATACCAAATGGCTTGTGTAATAGTGCCCTTTATTTCCACATTAAAGTTTTAGTTCATTTAGTTTTGATTTGTCTTATTTCTCTGAAAAATCTACTTGCAAGTTCGAAAGTGTATGTCAGTTTAGGCTCTGCAAATATTTTTTCTATTAATTTTTTGCAGAATCATTTTTTTCTTAATTTTTCATAGCTATGTTTTAAGTCTTTATTTCAGATTTGACAACTAATGTTTGTTAATCTACCCTGCTATGCAAGATGTTTGGATTATAATGAGAAGATGACTTTGAGAATGTTCTAGAAAATAATCATGAGACACATTTAGCTATTAAAACTAAGAATACAAATTAAACTCCACTGCCAATCAGGAGCAGACAGGTGATCCACTGTGGCGACCCCTAACTGGAAAAAGCCAAAAAAGAAGAAAAGCAACATTCATTGATATGCAGAGAATGCACAGATTTTTTTGTTTAATGTTGTAAAGCAGAATATCAAACATTTTGAGGGAGAATGACTTTTCCATTACATTGGAAATGAGGATACTGACAAATAGCACAGATTGAATGAAAGCATTAATATTAAATGCTTTTGTAAAACAAGATGCATGCCAAAACTATAGATTTGTATGTATTCATATACATGTGGAGCCATGTCAGACTCCAAGCCGGTTACAAGTGGAGTCCCACACGGCTCAGTCCTTGGCCCCCTATTGTTCAGCATCTACTTCTCAGAAGTACAGGCAAACATAGGAGGACTATGGCTGACAAAGTTTGCGGATGACTGCAAACTGGGTGCCATAGTGGATAGTACATCGGACACAGACATCCTTCAGAGGGGTTTCACGGAAACTGATAGCTGGTGCCAGAGCCATGGCCTGAAGTTAAACGCAAAAAAGTGTATAGTCATACCCTTCGGGAAAAACAAGGTAACCCCAAGCTACCATATAGGTGGCAACCCACTAAGCACAGAAGAGGTTATCAGGGACCTGGGGACCCAGGTTGACAGTGGCCTCTCGTTTGACGCTCATGTTGCTAAAGTGGTTCAAAAGACCTTCTACATTGCCCACCTGATCATGAAGGGATTCACATCCAGATCAAGTGAGGTCATTGTTCCCCTGTACTCTTCACTTATCAGACCAATGATCGAGTACAATGCCCCATTCGGGATGTATCTCACCCGACACCTGCAGCAATTGGAGAGACCTCAAAAGTTCCTCACCAAAAGGATAAAGGGACTCCAAAACCTGTCATATGCTGCCAGACTGAAGAAACTCCAACTCTATTCAGTTGCATACCATCTGCTCAGAGGTGACCTGTGCCTGACATACAAGGCCATGACCAACCCGGAATTAATGGACATGCTCCACCTCAAAAAATCCAAATCCACCAAAACCACTAGAGCAAGAGACTTAAACCTTAGCACGGATATAAATAGGATGTGCTGGAGGGATAGATTTATCACCCAGAGACTCCCCATGCTGTGGAATAAAATCCCGGTCCATGTGAGGCAGAGCACCTCGCTGGCTCTGTTCAAGAGAAATCTTGACCGGTGGATGGGAGATCGTAGGTTTACCCTGGGAATCATCTCTGTGTCACTACTGGACAGAGGCACAACAAACTAATGGGCACAGTATTTCTAACATAAGGGACGGCGTAAGCCACATAACTTTGGGCTAGGCTTATAAATGCCCTAGGGCAGTTAGCCTAGTATAAACCTATGAACCTATGAACCTATGTTTATTTGTATTGTGGTTTTATATATTTTTTACATTTGGATCAAGGCTGTTATCTTTTGTATGTGTCACATGATTGGTTGCCATGATGGGCCTTTTAGACCTTTCAGGTTCTCTCAACTGTTTACAAAACTCAGGCTTATAGAGGTAGCATGTGATATCCTCTTATTTTTTTATGTTTTAATTACCTTGTCCAGCAGCCTACCATTGCAGTATATTTACATTTAGTATGTTTCTCTATATCCTTTAACATTGCTTAGCAACTGTTTGCTGTATGTAGTTTGACATGCTTGAGTCATTTAGTGTCATGGAGTAACCTACCTGCATGACATAGACAGCAATAGATTGGTTGGTATTTATAAAGATTCACTGTTCTATATTTCTTTTCTTTCTTAAACATTTTTTTTTATTTTCATATTTTTTCAGTAAGGCTTGCTTATATACAAGTTTTAATGCAGTCTATTGCTCTAGCTTCTCAGTTACTCCAAAAGAGAAAAATAATTACCCTTTATGAAGTAGATAATATTTTTTATTTTATTTTTTTTTTTTTTTGTGGAATATGCTTGTTAAGGTTATATGGTAGCTGTCTTGCTCAGTATTTTATAGTCTTGGCACACTTTTGAGGTGTTGATGTTCTGTATATACTTTAGTTTGATTAGATCATATTCTGAGAGTTTAGGTGATTAAGTTAGGGCTGAGAGCTTGGGAGGAATCACAGGTTATGATATAGTTGAGATTGTGTTGCTAAGTTAAAGAATTAATTCATGGGAGAGAGAAACTATTAGTATATTAACATTTTTCTAATCCTGAGAAAACAAATAAAAACAACCACTGACGTTTCCTGATAAGAAAGTCCAAGAGAAATAAGGCAATAAATTCCAAAAAAATGATAGGACTAAATGGCAGAAATCTCTAGTATAAAATCAACTTATTTTGTTTTAAAACTCATAAGCGCTTTCACAGCTCCTGCTGCTTCATCAGATAAATCATCTGATGAAGCAGCAGGAGCTGCAAAAGCACTTATGAGTTTAAAACAAAATAAATCATATTTTTGGAATTTTTCTAATCCTATTTTCCTCCCCAGTCATCTAGTCTGTAGTATATGTCCTTTACCTGTGCCTCTGGCTCACTAGTTTTTTCTATGGGTAAAAGTCAGGCATTCCTGGATAGGTAAGAAGCCCTCTGGCCCATTTCTTTAAAATGCTGAAAGCCCAGCTAGTGAATATGCTCTTCAAAGAGATTACAGTCAAGCAGTGAGTCATTCTGCCAACCTCATGGACTTCCCAAGCTTCCAGCCATGTGGAGAGCTTAAGAAAGTATGCTGTGCTACCATGCATGCTTTTCTGGTTAAACAGCACACTGTCAATGCAATTGAGCCTGTTTACACCCCTCCTGTGGGTGCTCATTCACCTATTAGTAACTGTCAGCAATGCAGTGAGCCAAACTACCCTACTTCTCCTCAGAATGGGCAAGCTGGCATTGACTACTTATTTACGTCCTTTTTGCATGGCCCCTCCAGCACATGTGCCTCTAATTTAACAATGGCCAGATGGGTTATGGTCAGGGCTTTATCCCTCTATCCCTCAGGACCTGGCAGTTCTTTCTCTGATGTTCTCCAGCCATCAGATGTGTTCTACAAGGTTCTATGGCATAGTCAGTTTCTTGAATAGTCAGAAATATTAGTGTCTTTTGTAACAGTTTAAAGCTTTTGAGTGTATATGGAATCTTAGGGGTATACAAGCCCTAAGAGAAAGTTTTTTTTCTTTCCTGTGTTTTCAGTAGCCATATCCAAATAGCCTGCATTCAGTAAATGTTCATGCAGCAAAATCATTGGGATAAAAGTAAAAATATTTTAAAATCTGTTGATGTGGATTTTTCAAATAATAGCTCAGGTATTGCTATATTAATTATAACAATGGAACTTAACACATATGGTTGCTATTGTATATTAAGTCTAGTGATCAATATTGTTTTCAATCATTAAATAAAAAAAATAGATAAACTTATTCATTCTGCTATAAAATGTATACTCATCACATCTACTTCTAATAGATTTTTTACTAGCTTTCTTCCCCATGTTGTAGAAATGTTCACATAATTTTATAATCACAATTGTGGACTGAGATTTAGTTTTAAACAATCTTTAGACTAGAATGGAAGTATTAATTGTATGTTGTTTATATAAATCAAAACTGTGAAGTTGTGAGATAATTTTGATTTAGCCAACCATTCAGATATATTTAGACAAAATATGGTAAAATGTGTTTACTTCTCCCCTCCTTGTAAGTCTTGGTTGCATACTAATTTCTTTTTAATGTCACCATCCAAATTAGAATTATCTGTATATCCTATTAAGCATTTAGATTGAATATTGATCATGATGAAATTATCTTAATTATGATACACCTGATTTCAACTTAAAATCCTGTTATGGAAAGTCCTGGGCCATTATTGTGCAGTTTGAAAAAAAAGTCAGTCTTAATTGTTAGATCAGTTGGATTATTTAGATTTGTAGATGAATGATTTCCAAATTTCATTCAATACTATGCATGTTGCTTTTAAAACTATGATTTAATGTTTCATAATATGTTATTATTTCTGAAGCAAATGGTCTACTATCAAACTGCAATATTTAAAAAAAGAGACTGACTTCCTTAACAGAGGAGCAAATAGATACGTTTTTACTGATCGACAGGAGAAAACTGAAAAAATAACTTCAGTAAGATCATATTTACTTTGTAGATTTTGGTTATCTTTGATTAAAGTTAAACTTTAAGAAATTTACTCTGATAAATAGCTAGATCAGCTTCTTTGACAATGTTTCATAAATGTTTGTACTAAATATTTTATTGAATTATCACAGTTCTATGTACAAATAAAATACAGTCTAGAGGCAAATATAATGCACCAGACACTGAAAAAAATATGAATAGCATCCATTAAAATATATATTATCAAACAGAATGCAAGCATGAATATTGATTGCATGAAAATACAACTTACCATGGACAAAATTATTCAAATATGCTGTTAGACTTGAAGGTATAGAAGCTGCTGTGACTAAATATATCATGCCATTTTTTTTTTCCTATAAATGTCTGAGTCACAATTAAATGAGCTAACACTCACCAAAAAAAAATCACTGGCTATCTCTTCTATCTGAGATCATATTTATTTGCTATGCCCCCCCCCCAACAGACATCAGTAAATGCAGTATCCCTTAAAACATTTCATGAGGCAAAACACTTCTGCCATATGCATCTTGTCTCAATAGCTAAATAAATCCCACTAGGCACAGTGCATTACTACAATATCATACTCTGTATGTACCCATGCTCAGTTATTCTGGGGCTGGCATCCAGATCTACCATCTTCTCATGTGAGGAAGCCTTACTGAGCTACAACCCTCTACCTCACAGACATTTCTGTTTCACTTGCATTCCATATCACACCTCCATGTCTACCCAGTAACACTCAATTTTTACCTGTCAACAATATCTCAAACTCCTTTTTACATTCATAAGCCATGTTCTGGCTTTGCACTCTCTCTCTTTCTCTATTTCTCCTCCATCCGAATCCCAGCATTCTGAAAAATTCAAGTTTATTTTTGACCTGCTTAATTCTAAATGTTAGACCAATATGCCTTTTCCCTACACTATCAGCCATCATTTTTTCCCTGTAAAACTAGTACAGCCATACGTTCCATGTTCACTGCATGTCTAGCTCATGAATGTCTGACTGCATTAAGTGCTCATGCATCCACTGTTCCACTACATGAATGAATTCCCACACCATTTATAACTGGTCTGTCTCTGTTGACCATATCTCTAGCAGTCACCGCATGTGTTCAAGCTAACACTCTCCATTCCAAGGGAATATGGTTAAAGTTTTTTATTTGTCCATTTCCACTTACATTGACCAGTAATTCCACAAAATACTGCTTATCTGTAATAACTAAATGACATTTGCTGGAGAAAGGTTATTCCTTGCAAGGTCCATTATTGGTCTTCTTCACATCGAAAATATCTTTTTTTTCCCATGCTTTCTAATAATGTATTAAATAATCAATTAAGTACATTGAATGCAATATTACTAAATATCATAAACAGCCTTGCATCCCTAACAAAAAAGAATAAAGGCAAACTTTGCATCTTGGCTTTCCAATAGTAATAGAATTCTCATGCATTAATTGAAATAAAAACTGCAAGGAATGTAAGAAAACATAAATCATCTCATACCCTATAAAGGTTCAAGAACCCTTTAACCTCACAAAAAATGTTTGATATATATATATATATATATATATATATATATATACACACACACACACACACACACACACACACACACACACACACACACACACACACACACACACAAATAAATATGTACATGCATTATTACATAAATTGTGACAAGAAACTGTATTACAGCAAAATTCCAGTCAATCATAAATCCAGTTCCCAAAAATGCTGGTCATCTATTAAAGAAATAATGCATTCTGGCACAAAATATTCCCCTGTCCCCCTCACTTCACAATCATCCACTTGAAACTGCTACATAATTTAACTCTTATTTTATAGAAAGTATAGTGACCCTCACCAAGGACCCTCCTACCCGTACCCTTGATTCTCTTCAAACGTCTCAAACTACTACCTCTACTTTCTCTTTAAGCCCTGTTCCCACATCATACATAAAACAATGCCTAAACAAACTCATCATACATAAAACAAATCCTAAACAAACACATTGTATCTAAAACAGCTCCTAAACAAAGACATCATACATGAAATAACACCCTAAACAAGTACAACATATATAAAACAACTCCTAAACAAACACATTATACATAAAACAAATCCTAAACAAACACATCGTATCTAAAACAGCTCCTAAACAAAGACATCATACATGAAATAGCACCCTAAACAAGCACAACATATATAAAACAACTCCTAAACAAACACATTATCCATAAAACAAATCCTAAACAAACACATTGTATCTAAAACAGCTCCTAAACAAAGACATCATACATGAAATAACACCCTAAACAAGCACAACATATATAAAACAACTCCTAAACAAACACATTATACATAAAACAACTCCTAAGCTAACTCAAACCATGTTCTTTCTCTAACAATAACCTCCTGGATGAATACCTTAAACAGCTGCCATTGCCTACCCAGTCTCTATTCTTGCAAACATGCCTATCCACGAATGCTATATTCTTTCCCTCTGGAAAATGTCTCACATTATCCCTATACACAAAGTGGCAACTCAGCAAAGCTCACAAACTTTAGGCCTATATCAATCTTATGCCTCTTTTCTAAAATATTTGAAATTTCATTCAAACCCAATAGCTAAAATACCTTCTACAGGAACAACTCCTGACACATACACACAACTTTTGTCTGTCCCATAGTACTACTAAAACCAAACTTTTTTGACTTGTTAAAATTTTGGATTATTGGCTTGGATTCACATTTTCCCAGCTGACCTTGCACAGTTGGTAATTTATCCCATTGTGCTATCACTATATCTTGATTGTGATAAAGGCAGAACAATTAAGTGAACTGTCTGAGGAACAGGCAGCGAGGGCAAATGATTAAAAAATATACATTCCAGTCTTTATTAAAAAAAAAATCTCCTTTATAACTGGACCTGTAATGTAGAATCACCAAGTAAAATCCTAATTAACACATAAACAGGACTACTTTACACATATTTCAGGAACATGTGATTAATGTTTGCTCAGTTCTCTTCTTAAGGTTTTACCCTCAAATATGTGATTGCATCTGCCACACACATTGTAAAATGTTCAGTTGTTTTTGATTTGCTGCTTTTCTGAAGATGTGTTCAATGCTTTATAATTTGATTTTTATTTTAAAATCTTCAAGAATATCACTGATTTTTTTCTATACAGCTGTATATACTTTTTTTGTTCAATTCATATTGTTGTTTCCTTGTCTGTACTCATCCTTATGCATTTCATCTACAAAACTCTTTATAAGTTCTCCCTAGCACTTAGAAAATAGTACTGCCTAGATGAACATTTACAGTTAAAGATATGATAGATAAACAAGTAATTGTCTTTATCATTTTCTTGTTGGACATAGGTTAAACATTTTTTTTTCTTCTAAAGCAACAGATCCACATTTCATGTTGACATTAGCCTTTCAGTTAAACGTAGAAGTTTTGGGCAGTAATCAGACAGCAGAGAGTGACATTCAATGTGCAGTCACTTCTTAAACACAAAACCTGTAAGATTTGGAGGAAGTGAGACTAACAAAATGTTGGTTAGGTAGTGACATGTTTGCAGTGTTATTCAATTTATGAGGCATCTTTGTTGGACTAGGATTGGGAAATTCTGGATGAATGACACATAAAAGCTGAATGTAGCACACTGGGTTATGTAGTCAGTGATGACGTTTAAAGGCAGATGTCCATATAGGCCTTAACTTTATAATGAAGAAATGCAAAAGGACATTGATAGGGGTTTACTCGGATATTTGCATATAAGTACAAGTTGCGTGTAGCAACTTATGCATAAATTAGATAAGTTATATCAAGCTGGAATGACTTATTTGTAACATTGACATATATCATATACAGTAGTATTTTATCTTACTTGCATGACATGCTTTGAATGAAACTGATGATGAAGGACTGGAGGGTGTTACGACATGTACACTAATTGGGAGGACATTACGGCTGCATTAAAATGTATGCATATACAGGAGTCTATATTTATGCTTAATAGGTAGACGTGTATCTGAGGAGATGTGTGTAGAGAAGTGTGGACCTGTATCTGAAACAGTACAACAGCACTTGTTAAGGCACTTGCGTTGTACATTGACTTTTCTAACGGTCATATCTAGCTGAGAAATGATAGCTGTGTTGATCCTCAGTTTGTCAAGGGCACATATCTGAGACCCAGTTACATTAAAAATTATGCATGAAGGGAGTGTGGTATCTCTATGCATTGTGTGGACACTGAAGGCAACTCCACTAATTGTATTTTTCATGAACAAGTAGATGAAGGAGCTATTGAAGGGGAACATGGAGTTACTAATTACAGTGAGATAATGTTATATGCTTCATATTATATCACAAAATCATTATCTGTCTTTTTTTAATAGTGACACCTTTCTGCTGAGGGACAGAATTAATTATAGACTATATAAAGGGACACTTTTGCAGTATTTGTTCATTTAAATATCCATAATTATTCCTCACAAATGCAGGGTTAACAGCAGGTGCTGACACATTATCCAGCAATATGCTTTAGTATAAAACAATGCTGGTTGTACACACTGCTGTCTGTTCTAAATAAACAGTGCAATGGTTCAATGAATTTTGTTGTTTTGTTGATAATGAACCCTCCATTCTTTTCTGAAGAGAGTGCATTGATGGAAACAACGAACCACATTGTTGTGATAAATGCCTGTGTGACTTAATTGTTTAAGGTCCCATTATATAGGAGAGGCACCATGGGACTATGTATATTTATTTGCGTTTTCTACTCCAACAGCATTCTGTAAGTAATTTGTCCTCTCTATCTTTTTAATGACACAGACTGTCTTTCAAGCATTTTTTATGTTTGCATTTTGTTATACTTTGCTTGTAGCTGATACTGTCTCTTAAATGATCCTGCTGTTCTGCACAGTTTTGCATAGTGGTGCATTGCATGATTTTCCCATTCATGAACACAAGGTATTGAGTGCATATAATATACCATAATATCTACACGGTGGCTTGCCCTGTTTTACGTATCATAATTTGTCTTTCTGCAGCTTAATTTTGAGTGTGTCCAATTTTTAAAATGTTTCTTTTAACTAACATACTTTGCCTTCACTATTTCAAGCCAGTCTCTTTAGTATTTCTAAACTTGTAAAACCCAGAAGCTCTCAAATATTAAGGATTGTTATGAAAAACATTTCCTTCTAACTTTTATTGATATACACTTGCTCAAAATGTACAATAAGCATTTATGTTGGCAAGTCTTCTGTCTTTGTTAACTTACTTAAATCAAATTGCTGATTAAACATCAAAATGACAGAAGTCATATCTCTCAACATCACTCTGCTAAACACAAAGCTCCCAAAATCAACAACAACACGACTTTTTATAAACAAAAGCTGAAGGCTTTTATCAAAATTCCAAAAACATTATTTTCTGGGGCGGGGCAAAACCTCCACAACACTTTGAGGTGTCCTACACCCCTGTGCCCCTTATTTAATGTAAACAATTCTGTCATTGCGACAACATAAGACAAAGGAACTTACTTCTTCCAACTGCCATCTGAAGTAAGGGACAATAATATGAATGCCACTATTCTTCTAATGAACATCTCTCATTCGGTTAAACTGTGCACATTAGCAGATTTGAAAATGAGCCTTCAGTAAAAGTGGGATTTAAAGCCTGAAATTAATCTGAACAATGTACGCCCAAATTGTATGTTTTACATCTGGTCAGCTTTAGAACAGTATATATTTTTTGGCTTTATAATTTGCACATTCCTCACATCTGTGTTGAAACTGTTTTTCCCCACCCTCTCCCTCATTTCCTGCCTTGTCTTCAGCTATATAATTGAGCTAGTGTTGTGTGTCCTTTTAATTAACAATCTGCATTCAAACTGGAACCTTAGTTTGAGAGACAGCCTTACAGAACTATCTGCAAATATATAGAGCTGAGTATGTTTTTCTGTATTATTCTGTATTATAGAGCTAAATTGTTTGCTTAGATATCTGTTGTCTTACTGCTCTGCAAATATATAGAGAACAGTATATATTTTTTTGGCTTTATAATTTGCACATTCCTCACATCTGTGTTGAAACTGTTTTTCCCCACCCACCCCCCTCCCAGTTCTTGGTTGTAGTTTAAATTTGGTGGCTTTTGCAGTGCCTGCCCCACTGCAGATTTGATCTAAGACACTCCCCCAGGCCCATCTCTGTACCTCATTCTGCCTAATAAACCCTTTCTGCACTTGCTTTTAGTCCTTTTTAATTTAATTAAATTTTTTCAAACTGTGTGTGGACTAATATTGCTACATATTCAAGTGTGCCAGCTTGCACTGCATGAGAACTGTATTTACTACTGCTTTTGCTACTTTTCTGAAAAAAAAATCATCTGCTTTTACTGTACTTGTGTTTCTTCCTACTTTATTTTGCTTTTGCGTCATCTTAAAAGTACTCAATTGTATTTATTACTGCTTGGTGTAACTCATTCTAAGCCTTTTAGTTTAAACACTTGGGCTTCAGACCAGTTGTTTTACATTAAGAGGGTTTGTGGTCTGCACTGTAATGGCAGAACAGGTAGCTTACATCCTTCTAAGTTGGGAACTGCTGATTGAGGGCTCAGTGTCTGTTATTCTAAAAGTGTATTAATTCTGGTTTAAGCACTTGGGCTTTCAGGCCAGTTATTTTACATTAAGAGGGTTCGTGGTCTGCACTCTTGTGGGGGGAGAGGCTGGACTCTGCCCTTCTGAGCTGGGAATTTCTGGTTAAAGGCTTATAGTGCATGCATATCTGAACTGCTTCTTACTGAAATTGGTACACCTTGTTTGCTGTAGCATAGACTAGATCCAGGCCTGCTGAATCTAGCTTTGTTTGTATAACTTGAGCACTAATCCAGGCATTCTTTAAAATATTCAATTGTATTTATTACTGCTTGGTAGTAACTTGATTAATGTGTAGCTATCATTCTAAGTCTTTTGGATTAAGCACTTGGGCTTCAGACCGGTTGTTTTACATTAGGAAGGTTTGTGGCATGCACTGTGGTGGCAGGACAGGTAGCTTTCATCCTTCTAAGTTGGGAACTGCTGATTGAGAGCTCAGTGTCCTATTATTCTTAAAGTGTATTAGCTCTGGTTTATGCACTTGGGCTTCAGGCCAGTTATTTTACATTAAGAAAGTTCGTGGTCTGCACTCTTGTGGGAGGAGAGGCTGGACTCTGCCCTTCTGAGCTGGGAATTTCTGGTTAAAGATTTATAGTGCCTGCATATTTGAACTGTTTCTTACTGAAATTGGTACACCTTGTTTGCTGTAGCATAGACTACATCTAGGACTGCTGAATCTAGCTTTGTTTGTATGCTTGTTGTTTGTTTGCTTGTTATTTCCATGAAACGCTAATTCCACCTAAAACGCAGCTTCTCAGTGCTTCTGTGGATCCCTAGTGATATCTGCATTGCTTACTGTACTTATTTCCTTGTTTCACTTGAAAGAAAGTTACTGTTTGTCGTTTTTGCATTTAAGTTACCTGTAACACATTGCACTTACGTTACCTGGCACTTGCTCACTAAAGCAATTATATAAGTCAGCACTAAAAATTAAAAGCACTACACCCTCACTCCCCATTGGCCCTTGTTTTCAATTATAAAGGAATTGCCAATATTATTCTAGCATGTCCAAAGGTCAGTTGTCAATCTCCTCTCCGGTCCAGCTGGTGAATCTGGGAATCTTGAGGCAATGTTACAACTGCCTCATGTACACAGACAACCCTCTCCTCCTCCCAACAAATTCCAACACATGTGAGAGATGCAACCATATAGCCAAACTGGAGGCTAAGCTCTCTCAACTCAGTACTGGCATAACCAGTCAGGAGGAGAAGGAAACCACACTCACTACAATTCCAATCTCACATAGACCTACCACGACAGCAAACCAAACACATAATCACACAAAAACATACTTGAAGGCTCTAAATAAAGATCTGCCTAAGCAGCAGAGACCTCCAAAGCAGACACCCAAGCAGCCGCTACCCCAAAACAAAACACGTGCAACACATATCTCACAAAGCCAGTGTGCCGAACAGTCAAAGCCCTTAAGGCTAAACAACACACCTGATACACTTGTAATAGGTGACTCTATCATCAGGCACACTGACGTCCCGCTCACCAGGCTGAACAAGGAGAAGGTCACGGTGAGCAGCCTGTCGGGCGCTAGGATCCGCCACATAACACAAGCACTCAGGACACTCCAAGGCAAGTACAAATATGACTCAGTCATTGTCCATGCTGGTGTGAATGACATGAGACATACCTCCCTGGACTACATGAAAAGAGACATAGAGGAGCTCTCTGAGCATGTAGCCCAGGCTGGAATGACTCTGCCCTTGAGTAGCATCTTAACTTCACCAAGAATGATGCCACAATATGAAGACAAGATGATCAATTTCAACAATTGGCTTAAGTACTGGTGTCATTCAAAGGGGATCCAATGCCTGTCAGCCTGGGATGATATTCTCGACAAGCCACGGTGCTTCGCTAGGGACGGCTTGCACCTGCCACCCCTGGGCTTTTGGATATTGGCAAAGGCTCTTACTACCCCCATAGTGCCTTTTTTAGGCAAGGCTCAAAAGACAAACCCACCTCCATAGGTATCACAAGGGATAAGAAACTAAGAGTAATGCTACTCAACGCCAGAAGTCTAAACCTCAAGATGCACGCACTCGAAACTCTCCTTAGCATGGAGAACATCGATATCTGTGCAGTAACAGAAACCTGGTTCAGGGCTCCCGAGAGCACCCCAGTAAGGTCACGGTGAGCAGCCTGTCGGGCGCTAGGATCCGCCACATAACACAAGCACTCAGGTCACTTCAAGGCAAGTACAAATATGACTCAGTCATTGTCCATGCTGGTGTGAATGACCTGAGACATACCTCCCTGGACTACATGAAAAGAGACATAGAGGAGCTCTCTGAGCATGTAGCCCAGGCTGGAATGACCCTGCCCTTGAGTAGCATCTTAACTTCACCAAGAATGATGCCACAATATGAAGACAAGATGATCAATTTCAACAATTGGCTTAAGTACTGGTGTCATTCAAAGGGGATCCAATGCCTGTCAGCCTGGGATGATAGTCTCGACAAGCCACGGTGCTTTGCTAGGGATGGCTTGCACCTGCCACCCCTGGGCTTTTGGATATTGGCAAAGGCTCTTGCTACCCCCATAGTGTCTTTTTTAGGCAAGGCTCAAAAGACAAACCCACCTCCATAGGTATCACAAGGGATAAGAAACTAAGAGTAATGCTACTCAACGCCAGAAGTCTAAACCTCAAGATGCACGCACTCGAAACTCTCCTTAGCATGGAGAACATCGATATCTGTGCAGTAACTGAAACCTGGTTCAGGGCTCCCGAGAGCACCCCAGCACTACCAGGTTATACCTCATACAATGCTTTTCGGCCCCAAAACTTGGACCAAACCACAAAAGGAGGGGGAGTATTGATATTCATCAAAGATACCCACACCTCCAGGTTGGTGGCAAAGCACGAAGCATCAGAGACTATCCATGTGCAACTAACAGTGGGTAAAACTGCCTTCCAGTTTATAGCCTGCTACAGAGTTCCCTACCAAACCCAGGAACCCCACTCAGCCTTCCTGAGAACACTGGAAAATATGAAGGTCTCTCCAAACACCATTATATTGGGCAACTTCAACTACCCAAACATAGACTGGGAGCATTACTCTAGCTCCAACACCCTAGCCCAAAGATTCCTAGAATTCATAAACTCAAATGCTGTGGAACAACATTGTTACCATTTCCACAAGAGAGGAAACTTACTGGACCTGATCATCACCAACATGGGGACTCTATACTCCAGACCAGAAGTGTATCCCTCACTGGTAAGATTAGACGATAAACTGATCTCACTGGATATTCACATCCCGATCCCACCCCCTGCCCAGAAATCCACAGTGAAAAACTTCTCTAAAGCAAATTTCACACTCCTCAAAACTGAGGTGGAATCCTTCAAAGCCCCCGGGCCTGTGGAAAATACGGCCCAGACCGCAGAATCCTTTATAAATGCATTCTATGAACACCTTCAGGAATGCATGGATCATGCAATCCCAAATAAAACCAAGACCCAATCCTCCAAAGGCAGATGTCCTATCTGGTGGACCCCAGCCATAAACAAACTATACAATAGAAGGAGGAAGCTACTACATGATAGAGCAAAATCCCAAAAAGGGAAGGCATCTCTGATCAGTATTAGCAAAAAACTAAGGGCACTCATAAAATCGTCTAAGACCAGCTTCGAGAGAAAAATTGCACAGTACACTAAGGATAATCACAAGGCTTTCTTTAGTTATGTTAGGAACCTGGGTGGGAATTCCCATATATTTTCAGAATTAGTCCAAAATGGCAAAAAATACACCGAACCCACAGACATTGCCAACATACTAGCTGACAGGTTCAGCGCAAACTCCCCTCCCCCCTCCCCACCAAAAGGGCAAATATGTATCCCAGCAGAGTGCTGCCCCCCTGACATCTCAGATGCTCAGGTAACAGCTGCCCTCTCCAAAGCAAAAAACACAGCATCAATGGGACCAGACGGTGTCCTGGGCTGCATCCTACATGAACTCCAAGAAGAGCTAAACCCAAACATAAAACTACTGTTCAATCTCAGCCTTACTACAGGATATGTACCCAAAGAGTGGCATACAGCAACAGTGGTCCCTCTCCACAAAGGTGGTGCCTCAATGGACCCTGGAAACTATCGCCCCATAAGCCTGACTAGCTTGGTCTGCAAAGCTATGGAAAGGATCATCATGGACCTCATAAATAAAGATATTGGGGACCTACAGACACTGGATCCTACCCAGTTTGGCTTTGTTAAGGGCAGATCCTGCCTCTTAAACCTGGTCAACTTCTTTGAAACAGTAACCAAGGCCATTAACGAAAGGAAGGTGGTCCACACAGCCTACCTGGACCTCGCAAAAGCCTTCGATACAATACCTCACTCGGGCATTATAGATAAGCTCACCAGCTTAAATATAAACCTCTATGTCACTAGATGGGTTGCAAACTGGCACAAGGACAGAACCCATATGGTTAGGATTGCTAGAGCCTTGTCAGACTCCAAACCAGTTACAAGTGGCGTCCCACAAGGCTCAGTCCTGGGACCTCTCTTGTTCGGTATATATTTCTTGGAGGTACAGGCCAACACAGAAGGACTGTGGCTGACCAAGTTCGCAGATGACTGCAAACTGGGCGCCATAATTGACTCTCCAGCCAACACAAGCATCCTCCAAAAGGGCCTCATAGAAACAGACAAGTGGTGCCAGAGCCATGGCCTCAAGCTAAATGCCAAAAAGTGTATAGTCATCCCGTTTGGCAAAAACAAAGTGCCCACAAATTACCACATAGGTGGTAATCCATTAAGTACAGAAGAAATAATTAGGGACCTGGGGACCCAAGTTGATAGCAATCTCTCATTTGACAATCACGTGGCCAAAGTGGTTAGAATAACATTTTATATAGCCCACCTAATCATGAATGGATTTACATCTAGATTAGGGGAGGTCATCGTGCCTCTTTACTCATCCCTCATCAGGCCCATAATCGAGTACAATGCCCCTTTTGGGACGTACCTTACCAAACAACTGCAGCAACTGGAAAGACCCCAAAAGTACCTCGCCAAGAGGATCAAAGGGCTCAAACAGATGCCATATGCTGCCCGGTTAAAGAAACTCCAGCTCTACTCAGTGGCATACCGCCTGCTCAGAGGCGACCTGTGCCTGACGTATAAAGCCATGTCCAACCCGGAATTAAGGGACATGCTGCACCTCAAAAAATCCATATCCCATCGAGCTACACACTCGAGAGACTTGAACCTCAGCACTGAAATAAATAGGACATGCTGGAGGGACAGATTCATAACCCAGAGGCTCCCTTCACTATGGAATAAAATCCCAGTCCAGGTTAGGCAGAGTCCCTCACTGACTCTCTTCAAGAGGAATCTTGATGAGTGGATGGGAGATCATAAGTTTACCCCGGGTATCACTTCTGTGTCACTGTTAGACAGAGGCACAGTATACTAACCTCGAAAAAGGGCATAGCAAAATTAATTTAAAATGGGTGGCGAAAGCCAAACATACACTGGCTAGGCTTATAAATGCCCTAGGGCAGATAGCCTAGTATGAACCTATGAACTTGTGTATATATCCCTTCTAATTTACATACTTGCATTGACTTCTAAACTCTGAATCCTGTCCCCATATGTATCAGCAACACTTTAAGTCTTGCCTGTGCTAAAATATTTAAAGCAGTTACATAGTTCTGGAAATGAGCACATAGAAAAACCACTGTGGACTATTTGTGACTATCCACATCAACAACAAGCTTTTGTAAACTTAATAAGCTTTTGTAAACTTAATAAGTAAATTTAGCAAATATGTTTCAGAGTAATTAATAATGTTATCAGAGTAATTGTTTGTGCCCCACAATCAAATATTTACTCCAGTGATACATCCCAAACAGAAATCTGAAGTCCACCAACAAACACCTTGTCAAAACAACTAAAACCTAAAACACTGCAGGCAATGTTTTATATTCTAACTTTGTCTCCAAAACATGGAACCCATTCCCAGCATGCAACACCCTAATCCACCATTGTTTATAGCACAAGTGAAGGACATCTCAAATACTTCTGGCTTTGCTCCTACTTCAATGGCCCTGACTAGCCCCTTGGAGGGTAGGCCCCTGTCTACCTATCACCTTAACTTCTTAACTTCGGTAATTCAATATGAACTACTAATAACATGCTACTGCTGATGGTATCCCCCTCCACTAAGTAATATTCTGTCTCACAACCCATTATTGAATCGTATTGTGCTCCTTCTCAGTCCTCTCAACCCTGTCCCTCCCATTGACTCTTCTCCCCGTCTATCAACTGATCACCATTACCTCCACTCTTAATCCTCCTGTAACATTTAAATCCCTAATCTGTCAAATACTATAACTTTTATTTCTTTCTTACATAAACTAATCTTTTCTTTCACCTACTAAAAACTCAGTGTTGTACTGCTATTGCAATCCATACCTATTTTTCATCAATGTCCTCAATATCTTAATAATATCTTTACATTTGAATTTACATTTATGTCTACATTTTTATATTATTCTTTGAAAGTGAAGTTTTTCTCTCTCTGGCCCTCCACTGAAAAGGGAGCAGCTTCTGCCCAATCTGGCTTTCCTGGTAAACAAATGTAAATAAATAAATTAATAATACAGATGTTTTCAAGTGAAGCTGTCTTCACAAACATACACATGTTTTCACTGCTTAAGGCTTACTTCTTGAAATGTTATTTCAGGTGAAGAAAATGCGTTACTTTATTTTGAATCCCTCCATGCCTCCCTATCCCACAGACGTATTGGTCTATGGAAAGTGATACTTTACATTCACACTGAAAATAGGTCACTGAACCCAGGAAATACTGCTTGGGACTTTTTAAGGAAGAGATAAACAGATGATTAGTCAGTTAGTTACTTCCTTTCTTACTGCAGTGTGAGCAGCAGGGCTATTATTGGACATTGTGAAAGAGCAATGCTGGTTATATGCAAAACTTCCTGTCCTGGCCTGTATACCAAAAATAACACTGGGTTTTATGATCATATTTACAACAATTCAAGTAAATCTAAAGACAGTGTGTGCTTTGCTAACTACAATCCTCAGGAGGACCCCCCCCCCCCCACACACACACATGAACTCACGCACACACACACACACACACACACACACACACACACACACACACACACACACACACACACACACACACACACACACACTTCAAGGAGAAGAAAATCTTGTCAGGCCAGAGATAAACTTGTAGGTACCCATCCAATCGTCAAAGGTAGTTTTGAAGTAGGCAAAGCTCCTTAATATGCAGAAATGGAGCACCTATTCTGTAATGAATCAATCCCTCTAACATGTTTGATTTATATGTTGGTGGAAGTTCCTTCTCAGGTACTCTTGTATCAGTTTATCATGTGAAGGTATAAAAGGCCAGTTATGTGGGGTGTTCAGTGGCGTGGAATGCCAGGCTCTGACCTCCACACAGGAGTCTGTAAAAGAGTAAAGAGATATGGCTTTTATTCTGCCTTAGTAGCTCAGATTTTCTTTAGGCCAATAATCTTTTTCTTCAGGGACCCTTGTGACATTTATATCTGTGTGACATGTTTGGTAAGATACATAACGAATAAGAGCATTGTACTTAGTGACTGGTCTAATTAGGACAGAGTACAGAGGGACAGTAACATCACTGACCTAGATGTAATACCCTTGGATATCAGTGTTACAAGAAAGAAGGACTTCCTCCTGCTGTTACAACATAGTGGTCAAAGGTGGGGGAATTGTTGATCTAGTGGCTGAGATCCCTAGCTATTATGCCCATGTGGAGTAGGGTATTGACTATGCTGTGAGTTGTAAATGAGGGGTATTTCCCCCAAAGGAAACAGCGCTAAACCTTTTTGCATTTAGACTGAGCCCTTTCTTTTTACATCATTGATTTGTAAGGATTAGTTCTTGCTGAAGTGCTTTTGTATCAGTGAGGAAACAGAAAGAAAATGAGAACCAACTTGCATTCATCAGTAGATGTGGTTAGCCATAAGTCATAGTTTGTGGTATGGAGGTCATTAAGTATATACCAAAAGGAGAGGTTGCACTACTGAGATCTGTGGTACTCTACTGCTTGCATTTCTAATGATACCTCCCAGTTAATCTTGTCTAGCATGGCAAAACTAAAAAGAGGAGATACCTTGGTAAAATCATATTTGTCCACCTTTGTTTCTATAACAAAACTTATTGAGAATATCCTACCTGCACAAGCTTTACTGTTCAGAACTATTCACTGAGTGTACACCTGATCTAAATAAAAATACTTGGGGAAACAGTTTGAAAAAAAAGCACAAACTTGCTTAAAAGAACATGATTTCCCCTGCACGTGAGAACTTGCTTAAAAGAACATTATTTCCCCTGCACATGAGAAGCAAAAGCCTGCCTCTTACTTTATTATTTTCAATCAAAAGTCACTGCATGTCACAGAAAGTGCTAAGAGTAGAACCAAGGCAAAACTGTCCCAATTTTTGTCACACCATAATTTAACTGCAGATATAATAGCAGACATTCATCAGATCCAAGGACAAATGACAATAAAACCATGCTCATACAAAAGACAAAAAAGCAATTGTGGACTGAGAAACAATCAAACCATCAAAATCAGCAATGGTCATCTAATATGCTGAGAGATACACAGTTGGGAAGTGCAAAATGATGGACTAAAACTCAGGACTACAGGAAGAAGCACACACAAATTGTAGCCTTAACTGTTGTGAAATGTCATATTCAGTTTAATATGTATTTAGTAGCTCATAATATAGCAATAACCCACGCCTGGGTGTGGGTAATGCAGGATTTACCCACGGTTGGCAAAGATGTCCGTTGCTTATTTAAAGCTGTCTCGCTGTGTTAAACCCATTTAACATAGCAAAACAGTAAAAAGCAATGGAGATCTTGCTTTCTCCGTTGCTTTTTTTTTTTTAAACCTGTCTCGCTATGTTAAATGGGTTTAACATGAGACAGTTTAAAATAAGCAACGGAGATCTCCGTTGCTTATTTTAAAGCTGTCTCGCTATGTTAAACCCATGTAACATAGCAAGATAGGTTTAAAAAAAAAAGCAACGGAGAAAGCAAGATCTCCATTGCTTTTTACACACTGTGTCGCTATGTTAAAGGAGTTTAACATAGCGAGACAGCTTTAAAAAAAGCAACGGAGATCTCCGTTGCTTTTTTTAAACCTGTGTCGCTATGTTAAACTCTTTTAACATAGCGAGACAGTGTTTTAAAAGAGACTTGTACTAATGGAAAAAGTCCGGGCGACCGGACCTTTTTCCATTAGTATAAGTCGATTTACAATGTGCATGCTGGCCAATCAGCGTGCACGTTTTGGAATATTAATGGGGGGTCATGGTATAATATGAAATTTGTGTCACAAAGGCAAGGTTAAGTATCACGAATAAGGAAAGTCTCTCTCTCTCACACACACACACACACACACACACACACACACACACACACACACACACACACACACACACACACAAATGAATAACTAGACTATGCCAGAAATGGGTATGATGACCAAATGTTCGTAAACTTTTTGTAACAAAACAAAAGTAAAACGTAGAAGTGAAGATGTGTATATGCTGCAATTTGTAATTTTGAGAAAATGTGTAAAATTCTTAATTAACAAGGAGTGGACCATTATCACATCACAGATGACGAAGTCAGGAAGTGGTTTGACAAATTACCTATGTTTGAAATGTGTGAATTTTTTCCATAACACACTGTGAGCCATTATCACATTATAAATGAAAATGGCAGGCATGCATTGGCAAGCAGAAAAGAATTTTGCTATTGCCATGTTTCAATACAAAGATATTTTTCAATTTCTGACTTTCATAAGCTCTGGAGAATGTGAGTCATAATTTCAAACATTTGTGAGGTATGGTTTTAATACCTGATTATTTGTAAAATCACGGAAGATCTCTTTCATTTTATTGCTTGCAAATGAAATATTTAGCAATCAGAAACTTATTTGAATTTCACTTTATTGCTTATTATATTAAAGACATGACCCCCCCCAAATATATATGAATATGTTCAAAACTGTCAACAGCTACATTACTCAAAGTAGTGACTATAGTAGCAGAGATAAAAGAATTAGAAGTGGGACCTTTAGAAAAGGGTAGGAGCGGATTACATAGAAAAAATAGGAATTGTGAGAACGATACATGCATAATAATGTTTTGGAGGAGGAATGAGGTTTAAGGGAAGGCAAAAAATGAATGGGGCAGTGGTGCAGTGGTACTAAGGTTATCACCTCACAGCAAGAGGTTCTCTGGTTCAATTCTCAACTGGAGTGCCTTCTGTGCAGAGTCTGCATGTCCTCCCTCTGTTCATGTGGGTTTTCTCTGGGTGCTTTGGTTTCCTCACATGTTCAAAGACATGTGTCTGGAGCATTTCTCCACTGAAAATTGGCTAAGTTCCAAGTTGGACTTTCCCGGTTAACAAATGTAAAATAAATAAATGTTTGATTGATAATGACTGTACAGAAGATTTTATGCGATGGATAATGTTTGCAACTGAAAATATGTCAATATGGTTTGTTTTCATTTATGTAAATGTATGATTGCCTATGTCATAAGTGATAATTCAATAAAGATGCTTTTTGTTAAAAAAAAACACTGACATAATTGAATAAAATCCACCTAATGATTACATGAACTGCACTGAAAGTGAAAAAGCACATTCCCTGAAATGCATACAATAGAAAACCAAAGTATAATACCATATTGTACCAATCCCTTAACAAGTTATACAGTACATTCTAAACTGTCAACATTTAAATTACACTCATTTTATGCACAGAAAATCACATGAAGAGGGTTCTGCTCCCACACCTCCAGCTTGCTTAACAGTCATACTTCCTTACTTTAAGTCTACAGTAGAACAACTGCGACAAAAGCAAAAACAGTTCCTAACAAGAATAAACTATAGTAGCTTGTAATAAACTGTGCATTTGGCAAATTGTGCTCCCACCTATACGTGGTGAAAAAACACGAAGTCAAAAAACTAAATTTTTTTGTCTTCTGAACTGCTAAATCCTTATAATAGCGAAGTAAAAAACAATGATTATTTTACACCAAAACTAAAATGATCGACAATAACAAAAAACAAAACTAATTTCTTATTCTGCTTGTTTTTTTGTTTTTTTTTTTTTTGCAAGGGGGACCTTATATATGCCAACTTCGAGATCACACAAGAGTAATGTAAAGGCAACACATCAATCTCATACAAAAGGCTGCCCGCTAAAACTCCATTGAAAAGAGTACTTTCTCAAATGAGCATTAAGTCTTATTTACAGCCAGAGAATGTGTTTGAATATATGACCTTTCACTATTTTGACCTGCAACCATATATATATATATATATATATATATATATATATATATATATATGTGTGTGTGTGTGTGTGTGTGTGTGTGTGTGTGTATGTACACACACATTCACTTTATAATCCTGAATTCCTGAAATATTAAATTTCAGAATTTCGAGATCATAAAGCCGAAACCTTACAATCCCAAAACCCCAGAAGCGCAAATTTTAAAATCACGAACACTACACTAACCATACACCATACACATACACATACACGCACCTTCTCCAACACACAAACACACAAACCTACACTACATACAAGCAGGGGGGCAAGCCCCACTGCACCTCCCATATTGGGGGCTGTACCCACCATACCCTCCCTACTTAAATATACTAACTCCAAGGTCACACTACACAGACACACACGAAAACACCACCACATACCTACATTCCCCTTGCACACACACATCACAGTCACAACACTCACTGCCACTCACTAAAGCCCCTAACCAACACACTTACACATAGATACTTACCTGAACTTCCACCTATCCATTCACAAACCACAACACCAGAAGTGCTACTTCAACATCTCCGAACTTTGGGATTTTGAAATTCGTGCTTCTGGTGTTTTGGTATTTAGAGCTTTCGAGTATATAATCTCGGGATTCTGAAATTCGATATTTCATAATTTTGGGATTATGTAGTGTTCCCGTACACACATGTATCTTAACCTTTTGAATTAATATTTTTAGTGAATGTTTTTTTGTGGTCAAATACAAAATGGAAGATCTACCTTTACTGGCTTGATAAAAGGAAATAAAACTATGGAATATTAATGAGCTGATTTCTGTAGTTCTTAGTTTGATTCCTTAAGCCTCAGTATGACTAACTGTATAACTCTAACCAGGTCAAATAACCAGACAATTCTCCTGGTCTGAGTCTTAAAAAGGTCTGTATGAATACAGACCATTTTTGTTTAATTAACATGCATTTTTGAAGGATATGAAGTCAGAAACTAAAATGTCTCTCCTTATTTAGTAACTGCAATACTCACCATTGTGCCAAAAATCCAAAATCAAATGTCTGCCCTTATTAAATGACTGCAGTGCTCAACATTTTGTCAAAAATTTGCAGCATTTTCAAGGAATAGCTCCAGGAGGGTCTGACACAGACAAACAACTGGTGTCAGAGTCATGGACTAAAACTAAATGCCAAGAAATGCATAATAGTATCCTTAGGGAAGTCATCCGTTCCTGGTAACTATCATACTGACAATACACCCCTTAGAGCTGACCCAGTACTCGGACCTAAGAACCTAGGGACACACATAGATAGTAATCTAGACTTTGATCATCACATGTCTACCGTGGTGAGGAAATCATTCTATGTTGCACAACGTATAATCAAAGGTATGGCATCTAAGTCCAAGGAAGTCATTGTTCCACTGCATTCGGCATTCATCAGACCTATCACTGAGTACAATGCCCCCTTTGGTATGTACCTAACCAGGCATATCCAACAACTGGGACATCCACAGAGGTTCCTCACTAGAAGAATACAGGGTATAAGTAATATGTCCTATGCAGACCACCTCAAGGCCCTATCCCTGTATTCTGTCTCCTACAGGCTTTTGAGGGGAGATATATGCCTGGCATACAGGGCATTGTCATACCCCATTCTCATGGACCTCCTCCATATCCACAAAACAAGCAGTACCAGAATTACCCATTCTAAAGACTTAAACCTTGCCTGTGATATAAATAGGACCTGCTGGAGAGATAGGTATGTATCCCAGAGACTACCCCATCTATGAAACAGGCTCCCCATCCATGTGAAGCAGAGTTCCTCCCTAATCCAATTTAAGAGCAACTTGGACAATTGGATGGGAAACCGGAAATTCATCCCTGGTTTGGCACCTATGTCTCTGATGCAAACAGGTAACCTGTTACTGGTCAATTTCCCAGACCCATGCTTACACTTATCTAAGGTATCAGAACTTGTCAGAGATTTGGGATGCATGGCTAGGCTTAAAAAGGCCCTTGTGGTCATTAGCATAGCAAACACCCATGAACCTAAATGCGGGTAATAGAAATTCACAAATTTTACTAGGAACAGACAACAATATGGAGAAAAATTAGAGATATAATGCAAATTCAATGACAGTTGAGAGTTATATTCTACAGATATGAATTGCATTACATATTTCGATATACAAATACTGCTGCTTCTAGGAACATTCATGCAAGTAACAGTCATATTTGATGCCCACTTTATCCTGTGTATTGTCACTGTGGAGCAAATATCTGTCAGAGTAAACAAAGTATGTAAAGCAGAGAACTACACTAGGATTTGACATCGGAAAGTGAGAGCTACACTTTGTTTCCCCCAAAAAGAAGCAGTTGTTGTGGTATTGGTGGTGCAGTGGTGCAGCAGATAGCATTGTCACCTCACAGCAAGAGGTTCCCCAGTTCAATTCTCAGCTGGGCTACCTTCTGTGTGGAGTCTGCATGTCATCCTTGTATTCCTATGGGTTTCCTCCCACATTCTAAAGACATAAAGTAGGTGGGTTGGACACTCTAAATTGGCCATAGGTGTGAGTGTGGGTGAGATTTTGTGTTGTGGAAGAGCTACCATGGCAGGGCTAGCCACCCAGCAGTGTAAACATTGGTACTAGATGATTGACACCCCGACCACATGTGCAAAATGGGGAAAGGGGTTGTTGGTGGATGGATGGATATTTTGCTTTGTGGATCAAGGCAGTATCTGTTCCCCTCAAACATGTACATTTTTGGGGCCAATGTATCTGCATAGACCAAGGGCCACATGATTTTTACAAATAGTATTGCAATGCTGCAGTACGTTGTATTAATAAGACCTGTCACGCTTTAAATGGAACTTTTTCATGTGGTTGGCTTCCAAGTGGAGCAGAGTTTTTGCAGTGCAGTTTATAATATAGTTTGCCATGTATGAATGTGCTGTTTTACTGTAATACTTTAGCTAAGCTTACGGGGGGGTCCAAGTGGAGCAAGATGCAGCACAGTAACTATATTTTTGGTTTCTGAGGGTTATAACCAAAAAAAAGAAACATAAGCCAATGTAATTCTGTTTTTTGGTTTGTATGTAACCATCTGTGTTTCAGTGGAAGGACAGCAGTGGCTTGTTAGTGTTTGTTACAAAGCCAAATGCATTGCAGTTGGCTCTTTGTAATAAAACAAATGCATATAAACATTGTTTTTCTTACAAATTTTTATAGAGAGAGAGAGAGAGAGAGAGTCTGGGTTCTGTTGTACGGTATAAGCACAGAACCAACATCTCTAAGTTGCATAGAATAGAATAGAGAGGCTGGAATTGAAGAAGTGGCACTGTATTATACTTACATATTTTGATTTTTTTTCCTTTGTATTACACTGCAGGTATCTTAGTGAAGAAGTTAGATCAGAATCTGAATCAGAATCACATTTATTGGCCAAGTATGCACACATACAAGGAATATGACTCGGGTTCCAGTGACACTACAAGTATGAATTACATAAATGACTTACATGCAACTATTAAGAACAAGACCAATGCCATACATGCAACTATTAAGAACAAGACAAAAAAGTAAATATACATATACAGATACATATAAGGTGTAAAGTGCAACACAGCACAAGAAATACTGAAATAAACTATGAAAGAAACAAATATTAACAATATATAAACAATACTGCAGAATCCTTGGAGGCTTGGGGAAAGAATACCCCAACCTAATCAGCTGAGTTAACCGTTTATGAACTTGATGGCCTGCGGAAAAAACTGTTCTTATATCTACTTGTTTTGGTGCATATTAATCTAAAACACATGGTTGATGGCAATAACTCAAAAAGATGGTTGCCTGGATGTGAATGTTGCACTTACCATTTTTTTTAATGTGCAAAATTCTTGACTAATAAAGTCAGTACCATTGTCCATTATCAAAACAAAAATAATCAGCCATGTCAGGTCAAGAAAAATTAGCTACATTACTGTAACCAATCATTGTGAATATGAGGCTTCTCAGTCAGAGGACTTCGTGATACTTACAAAATATGAGCAAGGATGTTTGTGTGTGTGTGTGTCTGTGTGTGTGTGTGTGTGTGTGTGTGTGTGCGCGTGCGTGCGTGCATGTGCGTGTGTGTGTGTGTGTGTGTGTGTGTGTGTGTGTGTGTGTGTGTGTGTGTGTGTGTGTGTGAAGCACTGGTGGCTGTGGTGGCATGACTGTGTATCTGCAGAGACACAGCCTCATCAGTAGTCACAGCCCTACAGCTCAATCTACTGCACAGGTCCAGGGTATGCATGGTGAGA
This sequence comes from Protopterus annectens, assembly GCF_019279795.1. Classification (NCBI taxonomy): domain Eukaryota; kingdom Metazoa; phylum Chordata; order Ceratodontiformes; family Protopteridae; genus Protopterus; species Protopterus annectens. The sequence goes on from NC_056743.1 coordinate 1,452,789,723, forward strand.
TTTCAGCATTCTGTGCATGTGTCCTGCCAGAACAGCTGCCTCTATCCAGATTTGCAATGGTTGTACCATGGCACTGGTTAGATGTCGGCATGCTGCATGATCATAAACAACATCCATTGCCAGAAATGCCACTCTCATGACTGCTACAACCCTTGGGGAAGTCCTCTGCTTTCCAAAGTCACCTTATTAAGAAATGTAGCCATGGAAGTTCAAGCACTATAAAACTGATATGTGCCATCCATGGACTTGATAGCCATCATCCATGGAAGTAGCTGTTGAATAGCTCCATGGACGGCACCTGATGCATGGCAGAGAAGATAAGAGGACATGGTATACTCTTTTATGTGATTTACAATAACAGAAACAGGACATGCCCTCTTGGAGGTCATCTTTCAAGCTCTATATTAGCCTTATTAGCTTTGACATAGCTATGCTAGTACTTGCCTGTCCCTTGTGATGGCATGATGGTTCAGAGTTGCATTAGATGGAGAAAAATGATTCACCAAATGCACACAGTAGTGTGAAATGAAGAAGTATGCATAATACAAGATTTATGGAAAAGGTATGTGACATATTTCAGAGTGCTTGAGGTCAGGCAAAAATGCCATATTCATTCTTTACTTTTATATTTATATGGTAGAATTTCAGTATGGAAAAGTAGGACACATGTGGATTTTAAGATATGTGCATATGAGAACATATCCAAAGATGCAGTAGGGAGTTATTCACTCAAGTTCAAAGAGATAAGGTGCAGGCTTGAAAAGTGCAATATTTGATGTTATTTGCACAGTGCATTGTAGAGCACTGGATGAAAATGCACAATTGCTCTGAAGAAATAAAAGCAATGTTACAGGACTGGAGGGTGATAACAACAAGTTATCATACATAAAGAGTGACTGAGGTAGGAGCCAATCACTGAAATATAGATTCTGAAGTCAAGTAAGATTGTTCCTACACCAATCTGACTAAAAATAAAAATAACTGCTATGCAAACATCTGAATATTTTGCAGTGCAGCTGTGATGCTACACCCACACACACACACACACACACACACACACAATATTTGCAACAAAGCTGCTTCATGCTAAATAGAGTTCCAAAATCCTTACTACTTGCCGTCAAATCTGATTGTGTTGAGTTTGTCCATATCTGATGGCCTGTCTGTCACTGATGGGGGCTGCATTATATATGATCTGAGAGATGACTGATTTGAAACCCTTCCTACTGAGCCCCTGCAGGACAGGTGGGGCCTTGATGGCAATGTGTGTATGTTAGGACTACTAGGACTTCAGGGAGATAACCTGTGCTACAAAATGCCCACTCAGTGATGATTCTTTCATCTGCAGTCCTACAAAAACAGATATTTTAATGCATGTATTGTATCATGATGTCTAGGAACTACTGTGGGATAAGTGAGGGTAAATCCAATAATGTGACTAACACATACTCTGTCAGTCTCATAGCATAGTTACATACCGCTCAACCTCTTAGCGCAAGAAATCTGGACAAAGCCTGACATAATGGGGAGACAAAGGCCCAAAAGTAGGGACACATTTTAAATATTGCTGTTATAAATCTAGAAAGTTGCTAGAATAACAGGATTTGTGTCTGTATTCATTTTCCTAAGGATATGAAGTGTGCAACTCAAATACATGTCATTATTTAGTGATTTTAATCCTTAGATCATCCCAGCGATTTGTGATTTTTTTACGAGGAATAGAACAAAAATATGAGGCAAAAATCTGGACATTCTGTGAAAATCTGTACAGTTGAGAGCTGTGTTACCTGATCTCTGAATAATCTACATCTTGTACATTTCTGCTACCTGCAGTAATTTGCATCGTGCATGGCATTAAATGTCAATGAATCCCAATTTTTGTGTATCTAATTTATGTTTGTAGGGTAAGAGTGTTTCTAATGGAAATATTTAAGTCTTCTTTGTTTTTTATCAGTCAAGGTAAGGCTTTCCTGCCTAATAAACATTTTGTCATATACTTTTTTGGTAACTTAAGAGTAATTAGCAACAAAAATAATCATGCTACTCAAATATAATTAATGTACATTTTATTAATGTACATTTTACTGTCAGCTTGTGTCTTTCTTTGTTAAATTTATCAGGGATAGTATCAGTTGAATTATACAATTGTGCAAATTTTAATTGTGTCTGGAAAGCAATGTGTATAAATTTTGACATACTTAAAATGCATTCATCCATTAATTTCTTAACAGGGCGAGTGGATTGATCTTGGGGATAGTTCTGCGTCACAATTTGCAGCTTGTACAAAATTAGTCAGGAAAAGAAAGTGTGAAAAGTTGCAAAGAAAACAGTTAAAATAAGGATCCAGTCCTTAGTAAGATGAGGAGGTACTGCCTCCATTGGGCATTTTTGTATAAGAAAACCAAGCTGCATCTTGGATGATGCAATGATTAATTTATGGTTTAGCTCTACTGAAGTGTTACTTTTGTTATGTAATCAGCTGTCCAGCAAGAGTATAGCAATGCAGGATAAGTCACAGGTTTCAGTTGGTATCAGAGACGGGTACAAAGTCATTTTTATTTTTCAGAATCTTGTTGATAAGGGGGTGTTACTGGTAGCTGAATCATTGCATTCCAGCTCTGTTTACATTTTACTAAACAATCTGTCAGTAGGAGGAGTAATTGGGTTGTGGCTATCAGTAAAAGAGGCAGCTGAATATCAGACCTCTGGACAGGAATAAAAAATGTAATTAGCATAAAACATTTACAGTGGGAAATAAACTTTGGAAGTCTAATCTCAAGATACAGGTAACCTGGCAGCATATAATCCTGCAGGGGTTTGATGCATGAGAATGTTATTGATGGATACTTAACAGCTCCTCACTTCATATTTATCACAACTGTTTGCCTTGTTAATGTAATGACTAAGTTTTATTAGTGTGCATGCATCTAGATATACACACTGTGTTGCATTTGGGAAATGTGTTACAGTTAATTGAGGATATAAGTTTATAAATAACCAATATCTGTAGTTTCTGCCATCGTAAATTCAGCAAAAGGCAGTTTCTTGTGGAAACAAAATATTTTCAAATGTTTGTGGTGTTGAAGACAGTTCTGAGGTACACTAATATCGCAAGTAAAAAAAATACTGAAAAGCTGTAGGCTCTGTCTCTTTATACTAAGTATAGACCAGTCACAAAAGGTCCTGGTGACTTATTACATAGGTGAGGAATATTTTGTGTATTGGTTTCCTTTTTGTCCTTGGGAAGATAAACTTTCCCACTAAACAGCCCAATCTGTCTTTTATAACAGTAATCTGACAACTGATTGTTTGCAATTTTTTTAATGAATTAAGATGTTGCTTAGACTAGCTTGCAGAAATTCAGTAGTCAATTTTGCTTGCATAACTTGCTTATAGTTTGGCTTTGACATGAGCATCTTTGTGCCAATGAGCAATCAGTAAACCAGTTACAGTATTTTTAAATTCAACCACAAAATTTAGAAGGGGGCTATTAGCAAACCATTACCACTATGGCAGAAGTTGTCATTGTTTTATTTTTTCAACATTTGCATAATCCCCATTGGTATGAGATAATTTTGTCTTGGTGCAAAAAAAGATCAAAGCTTGAAAAGTTGACTGCTAATTACTTGCTGAAAGGGAATTCACAGTCCAGTTATTTTTCAGCATCCCCCCCAATAAAACCAATGAAAACAGTAAGTATAAATAAGGCTGGCTGGATGTATAAACCATACCCCATCACAGCAAACCCTAACTGCGTCCCTATCACTGCTGTGGGAGTTGTGTAAATGAGTTGCTAGAGTGCGTTACATGTTGCTTATTGTTACAAAAAGTATCCTTTGTTTTATGAAGAAGTTACTCATGTTGGTACTCCACAACAACAGAATATTTAATATCTACTCTGTGTTTTTACAGCAATATCTTAAATCAACAGGGTATATAAAAACCTAGGCACTGTGGTGGGAGCTCAAGTAAATGTAAAAGATCCCACAAAACCAATTATCAGATGTGTTACCCTTGTCTTTTGATTCCCTATGCCCTTTTCTTAGCCACTATATGCTGTTTGGCTATAACTCACAGCATGACTTTTGTTGTTTAACGGCTTGCCACATGGACTTTCAGTAAATGTAAGTTTCAAGTAAAAATAAGTTTATTGTTGTTTACTCTGTTTGTTTTCAATGCAAGTGTTTTCTTATGTTTAGCAAATGGTTGTCCATGTTATTTATTTATTTATTTTTTGCTGTACAATTTGAAATAACATTTTTAAATTAAATACAAACCTCTGTGACAGCAGTAAAAGTTAAAATGAAAATAGTTTGCACACTGACAGGTTTGAACAGTGCTTTATGGTAAGTGGGGAAAGACTGCCAACTAGGTGGGTGTTTGTATCATGGGGTGGGGGGATCCATTACTGTACCTAAGGCCCCATTTAACCATGATCAAGTTCTGGGTCTGTGTAGTGCGTATAGGTGTGGCACATGCCCATTTATCTTTCATCGAGACCCTTCCCATGCCCATATTCGGTATGGCCTATAGTGGTAGACCAGAGGATGATGGCATTTGTGTCAGTAGAGTACCCATGAAGGCCACATTTGCCACCATAGACCTGAACAGCAACAGTGATTTCACTGTTCCTTTATTCCACATCACTGAACAGGTGTTGCATGTCATCAAGAAAACTACAGTGCACACTCACAATCTCAGTTATGCTGCTGGTAGCTCATATCTGCACCTGGATCACTGAGCTACATATCAGTGCCTGTAGCAGAGACTGGCCAGGAGTTATAATAGTACTGCAACTGATGCTTTACCTAGACGCTGGCTGTATGCACACCAGAGACACCAGAGGTTAGTTAGTTAGTTAGTTTGTTAGTTCATTAGCTAGTTAGTTATCTACTGACCAGGGTAAAGAGCTGATCCAAGTGAACCCTTTTCAGGTTTAACATGGGGATTACAACAAAGTAACAAATGAAGTAACACATAACAAACAAAGTAATACCATTGTCAAAGTGATAAAAATCTTATAACATATAGGTTACACAATTAACTGTGTGATGATAGCATTAAGTTAACAAATCTATCCTTAATTAAACTGTACAATCATGTGTTAAAAATTTCTTGTATATAAGTAGCATAACTAACACAATATAAATTTCACAGGTAGTCTACCCTGTACTGATAGTGTTGTGGTTTCAGCCCATACTTCCACAAGGGCCTGTGATGTTTTTTAGGTAGGTAAGCTCACCCAGGGTAGTGTTGTAGACAGTGCCTTGTGTCATTAGACATTACCATGTGCATGTTGCTGTCATCATTAGCCACAAGAAGCCTGATGACTTCTAGCATGTGCTGTTTCATTGTCCTGGACCCTCTAGCAGTTGAGCTTGTGAAAGCAAGAGCAAATAGGATACCTTTGGAAATATTCAGATGTATATGTATAACTCAATCCCTGTACCGTGCCAACAGGCATTCAGTTCAACAAGTAGCAGGTCCCTGCTTGTAAATGTTTCATCTCCCAAGCCTCTGCTTACAATTATCAAGGGAACCAGGACTTGTTAGAGATTTGGGATTCATGGCTAGGATTAAAAAGGATCTTGTGGTTGTTAGCCTAGTAAACACCTATGAAACTATGAACATGTGGATAGCATATGAGGGTAGGCATGCATAACTTGATGTGCTGCTTGCTGCAGTTGCCGCACAAAAGTATCTAAAAGGATTTATATGAAGACAATTATTGGTGAATTAGTCCCCTCACACATGCAGTGTACTGTACCAAAGAGACATGTATTCATTGGTGCTAACCTGGTACATCCTATACTGATGATTAGGTGATCACTGCTGGGACATCTCCTCTATTTTGGTCTTCCTGGATGAAAGTCCACTCCATCTTCACAGCTGGGGACAACAGGACATTCACCATTTCTGTGAGCCATTTCTGTGGTAGTAGTCCACTCACTGTGGTGGACATCTTTGGCAAGGTTAATCTACACGTGAATCATTATTTTCCGAAAAATCAAAAACCATAAATGCTGATTTGATAAACAAAGAAAACACAAAACTATTAAAACATAAGAACAGGCTCAAGGAAGTCACTCAGATAGGATGTATTGTCCACAAACAAATTAAATAAAATAAAAAATATATTATAGAAACTCAGCGAAAATGAAATAGTACTTAGTGCTTTCACCCTGTAAAACAAAAGGGCATCTTCAGAGTACTAATACAAATTTGCGTGTTCTACATTTAAATAAAAACCAGTATCCAAAATCATCTCTGGTTGGTTATACAATTAACAAGAAACAATCAGATGTTTAAAAAATACATCATTTTTAAGCTTAAAGATTTTCTTTGAATGTGCATCCATGTAATCGTATATAAAACAATATATCCACTAGTATAAAAATTTATCTAGTGAAAAAACATATAGTAATGGATGACAATCTCACTCAAGCTGAAAGATTTTGTTTAAGAAAGTTGAGTATCAACAAAAAATATAGAGTGATGAAACCAGACAAAGGTGGTGGGGTTGTTATTATGACAGAGACAGATTACATTAATAGAATGACTAATTTACTGAATGATGTTGACACCTATGGGAAAGTATCTAAATATGAGATGAATTGAGCCTACACTAAGATAGACTGGATATTATTAGATTACATGTTCGAAGGAATTTTTGACAAAGATGAATATGACTACTTTACAGTAGAGCATCCAATAACTCCATCAGTCCTTGGTATTCCAAAAACACACAAGGATACCAACAACCCGCCGTTTAGACCGATAGTTTCAGCTAAGGGGTCTAAACTCGAAGCAGTAGCAAAGTATATAGATTACAACTGCAAGGGTATTCTAAACTTATTTCCTCACATAATTAAAGATTTGTGGCACTGTATTGACATGGTGAGGCAGTACAACAAAGAATACGACATGGACAATATTATTATGGCTACCATAGATGTTATTAATTTGTTTTCTGTGATTCCACATGATTTGGGACTGGCAATGTTTGAAGCTACCCTAGAGAAGTACAGTGGATTGCATACACTAAAATGAAAATTGTTGGTAGAATTAATGGAAATCGTTTTATTAAACAATTATATGTATATGGAAGGAGAATATTACAAACAGTTGACGGGGGTAGCAATAGGTGCAAGATGTGCACCCATTTATGCAAATCTAGTACTGGCTCAATGGGAAACTAATTATATTTTTACATCCAACTATTGGCCTAACATTACATTTTATGCTAGATATCTGGACGACATCATCTTATTTTGGAAGGGATCTCTGGAAGAGCTCAATGAATTTATTTTATTTTTAGAGACTACATCACCTTTCTTAAGATTTACTAGTCATATACAGGGCAAAACATGTGAGTTTTTGGATGTTCTTTTTTATGACAAGAATGGTATATTAGAGTCCAATATTTTTAGGAAAAAGACTTATTCAAATTCCTTCCTACACTACAGTAGTTGTCACTCACACTTTCAAAAGAAGAACCTTGTGAAGGGACAAATGGTGAGATTATCTCGTATAGTGAATGAGGATGATAGATTTGAACAGGAATTAGAAGTCCTTACTAATATGTTTTTGGATAGGGGATACCCAGTTTATTTATTAAAACAATTAAAAGATGAAGTTAGAAAGAAATGGTACACTACATTTAGACCTATTATTAAGTATGGTCTATGCAACAACCAGAATGACAACCTAGGCATTAATAGAAGAGATGCCTTTTGTATTACCCTACAACGAACAATCACAAGGAATTGTTAAAATATGGAAAGACAGCTGGATTAGTGTTTTTAACAACAAGGAAGAGTTCTACCTTATGATAGGATCTGTTCCTAGGATTAGATTTAGCTGGGGCATGAATTTAAAAGAATACAAGGAACACAATAGTAGGGAGCAGACATTTAGTATGTCTAAAATGAACAAATGTGTTTTTTGTAAATGTTGCAAGTTTATAAACGATGGACCATATGTTATGGTTCATGGATATGGGAAATCCATTAGATGTGCAGGACACTGCAACTGCAACACAAAAATGGTGGTTTATTTAGCTTCATGTACATCATGCCCAGCATTCTATGTAGGCAAAACTAAAAGGAAATTAAAGGAACGTATAATGGAACACAATAGAGACATTAAAAACAAAAGAATTGTGAATTCCTTATATGTCCACAGCACTAAATGTCATAATTTTAAGAGATTCATATTCTTTGTCATAGATAGAATTTCCACAGAAACTCATAAAGGAGGTGACTTTAATGTTTTATTGGAAGCCAGAGAATGTATTTGGCAGTTGAGATTAAATGCAGGTTCATTTCCAGGTATTAATGGTCACATCTCTATATCTAGTATTTTAAAACTGAAATCTCAAGTCATTTAATAAAACAAAAAGTTTTACAGAATATGTTAACAAAATAATGATTTTTTATAAAAATATTTTTACATAAATTATTAGTTTTTTAATATGAGATATATTAATTATATTTTCTTACAATCAATGACAACAGCTATACTTGTTTACATTTATATTTATATATTTATACACATATATTTATTAATTCTGAAATATATATACAAACAAGGTTGATTGAAGACAAATCAATAGAAAGTGTTATTCAGTTTAGTTTTATTATAAATACATCCCTGTTTAAGAAATGTGTATTATATGTATTTTAATCTTTTATAGTACAAAATTTATGGTGAAACCTCTTAGTCTGTTTAATTTTTTTAGTCTGTTTATATGTATGCTTTATTTTTATTTTTATATTTGTATGAATGTTAGTTGCATTATCAGTTATTATTACAGGTTAAGTGATTATTTTAGGTGTAGTGAGGTAATACATGTAATGAAAACTAGATAAATTTTTATACTAGTGGATATATTGTTTTATATACAATTACATGGATGCACATTCAAAGAAGATCTTTAAGCTTAAAAACGATGTATTTTTTTAAACATCTGATTGTTTCTTGTTAATTGTATAACCAACCAGAGATGATTTTGGATACTGGTTTTTATTTAAATGTAGAACACGCAAATTTGTATTAGTACTCTGAAGATGCCCTTTTGTTTTACAGGGTGAAAGCGCTAAGTACTATTTCATTTTCGCTGAGTTTCTATAATATATTTTTTATTTTATTTAATTTGTTTGTGGACAATAAATCCTATCTGAGTGACTTCCGTGAGCCTGTTCTTATGTTTTAATAGTTTTGCTTAGTTACGTTGTTTTAAAGAAAACACAAAGCCTCTATTGTTGCAGGATCCAAGCCCCTTAAATTAACCCTCCCCCATAAAATTATATATACCAATGCCACAGTCACACCATAGCGATGAAAAGAACAAAATCCCTTTAAAACTCTGCCACCCACACAATACAATACTTTGCACTGAAACTCACTGCAACATTAAATTTGCAAACTAAAGTCATTCAACAACTAATACTGTAGAGACACACAACTATGCCCTTTGGCAGTGTTGTGTGCCTTGTCTTTTGCACAGAGTATCATATCAGTTACTGTTTAGCACACCAGTTACAGAGACCTGTTATGGCCACCCATAACATTCATTCCCTGAAACAGTTCCTGCTCTGCTTGCTTTTCTGATACACATTGGCTTCAGCACCTTTGTCTAGTATATGTATGGTGTGTGTGTGTGTGTGTGTGTGTGTGTGTGTGTGTGTGTGTGTGTGTGTGTGTGTGTGTGTGTGTGTGTGTGTGTGTGTCTGTGTGTGTTTTTGTGTAGAGGACACCTCATTCACCTAGTTTCCAGCCATCGAGTCCCTTTGAGAACCATGGCAAGCCAGTATACACCTATGGGTTGCACATGTCAGTGAATGGGTATGTCAGGCAGACTGTGGAAGACATTTACGTATGGATAATGACCTCCTTCTCCCATTATGCATTTGGTTAGCAGGCCCCTGTACATTTGATCATATGCCCCCATGTTACACTCTGCTAGTATAGGCATGGGCTTCCTACTCCCTTTCCTGCATCACTGTATTGTTCCATGTAGTAGTATGCACACCCAGTTGAACCATTCCCTTAAAATGCATTGCCATGCCTACCACTATGTATGGGGGCCTTCATGTCCCTTGTGTCTGGCACATGTCTGCACACCCAGTGCCCAAAGGCTGCACCACTACTACACCAGGGCACTACAGTGTCATGCTCTTGTGCTATATTCTCCCTTTTGCATACCATGAGTGTTGACATCACTGCTGGGGTACATAACCAGGCATATTTTCTGCCTTCAGTATTTATATATCACTTCCAGAGAGTTTTTTATGTATTGACCTGTATTACACTGATTTTCTTCTCTAAGTGCTTTTGCAAAAAATAGAATCCATGCTTAACATCATGCCAATAACGGCCATTTAGCAGCAGGGCTGGATCAAGCACAAGACTCCCAAGGCAGCCGCCTAGGGCCTGCTGCTTGCTGGAAGCTCCATAAATTTTTAAAAAAGTGCCTGTTGCACTTTGATTTCTGACAACTTTGGTTTCTTCCCTTTTATTGGCTAAAATGCATAGCTAGTGATATGAAGAATGTGTTCATAGGTTCACAGGTGCATAAGTTCATAGGTTCATAGGAGGTTTTTAGGCTAGTGGCCCTAGAGCCTTTACAAGCCTAGCCATGTTAATCTAAAGTATCCTCATTTGTGCATTTTTTGGGTAGTTCACAGAGCAAACTTATAAACAGAGTGGACCTGTGATTAACACCAGCTATCCCTGTCCATGAGAGCCATAGGTGGCACCCCAGGGATTAATTTACAGGATTCCATTCAATTATCTAGGTTGCATTTGAATAGGGTGAGTGAGGAGCTCTGTTTTACATGAATAGCAAGTCTATTCCAGAGAAGCAGTAGTCTCTGAGAGACATATCTTCCTCTCCAGCATGCTCTGTTAATGTCACAAGCTAGGCTGCGTTCCCTAGAGCAAGTGACTGTTGAGCCATTTGATTTGTAGATGTGCAGCATTTCCATTAGGGCAGGGTTGGAAATTCCCCTATAGGTCAGGCACAAGTTACCTCTATGCAGCCTATAAAATATGGAGTAATGTGACAGGGCTTTCAGCCTGTCCCTGTAGGTCATGGTGTGGAGTGCCTGTATTTTCTTAGTGAAAAACCTCTGAGGTCTCACCACCTGCTGCAGGTGTCTGTTGAGCTACATGCAAAAAGGTGCATTACATTCTATTAGTGGTCTGATGAGGGTCAAGTAGACGGTGTTATAACATACCTTGAACTGGATGCTATGCTCTTGCTTATGAGGTGTGCTATGTAGAATGCTTTCCTTACTACTGTAGAAACATGGTGGTCAAAGTTCAGGTTGCTACCAACCTGTGTTCCCAAGTCTTGCACCACTGGGTTGGAAATCAGGGGGGTACTGTCAATACTGCAATTTGTAGGGAATTCTATTTTTCCAAAAGGAATAATAATGCATTTTTTGCATTTAGTTGTAGACCATGGCTATGGCACCAATCATTTGTTGTGCTGTCCCTTCTTATAATATCTTGCCATTACTGGGGCCTCACTGATTGCTCCCAGTTTGCAATCACTAGCAAACCTAGTCAGCCAAATGCCATCTATTTTGGCCTGGACTTCTGAGAAATAGATGCCAAACAGTAAGGGTCCCAATAGAGACCCCTGTTGTACTTTACTGGTGATGGGTCTACTGATGGAGGTGGAGTCACCAATTTTGACAGTGTGTGTTCTGTCAGTGAGCCAATTAGCTGCCCATCTAGTGATGTAAGGGTTAATTCCTATTTTGGAGAGTTTCTCAATGATAAATCAAAAAAGGCACCACCATTGTTTCCGGACTCCACACCGTTTTATTTAACACAAATTGTTAAGTGCTTTCATCAGTCCAAGTTGACTTCATCAGAACAATTACTACAAGGAGAAAAAAATAATTTAAATAGGTCAAAATCGACTACTATTGGCTAAAAATAAACCAGTCAGTTTACACTATTAAAATTAAGTTGACAAGTCTAAAAAAATAAATATTCATCACCATTATAAAATGCATGAGAAAATACAAATAATTTATGCACTATAAATAAATTATTTCAACAAATTGTTCCAAATGAACTAAAATGTTAAAGTGCTTATAACTTTATATTTTTCCTGCCTTTTCCTTCAATACTGGTATAATAGATATAAAAGCATTTAAACCAGGGTGCAGGTTAGCACCTAGCCTTAGTTGCCACATTAACTATTTTTTACATAAAATGTTCTTCCAATCCCCACCGCTCAGGTCTATTTTCACCATGTTTAAAATAACAAACTTAAAACCAGAAAAATTCTCACATAACATGCTGTGCCTATACAAGGCATTTGTTTCTTTCTTGATTTGTATGTCATATAAATGTTTGTAAATCCTAGATTTGAGGGCTCTCTCCATTTTACCAACATAAAATCCCATGCAGGTGTTACATTTTGCAAGGTACAATATTCTGTTGGTAAAACAGTTTCCCTTTCTAAAACACACTGCAGTTTCAGTTCTGTTAGATAAGGTAATAAAAGGTATCTGCAGAATAAAACTACACCGAGTGCACTGCCCACATGGTTTGGTACCATCTTTATTGTTTTGATCTCCTGCGCCACCCTTGTTTTCTAGGATTAATTTCAAATTGGCACCCACCTTAGTAGAAAAAAATAGGCTTCTCACCCATCACTTTAGATATCTCATTATTAGTTTTAAAAATGCTCCAATTTTTATATAAATATTTTTCACCCCACTATATAGGGGACTATATTGTACAACACATGCTTGAGCAAAATTGGTGGGGGTTTCTAAAATAGATACACCACCCACTTCCTGTACTTTCCAGGGACCTTTGCCTAAAAGCGGCTTATATCTCTTCCCCCATTCATCAAGGATTCCTTGTAGAATAGTCTCAACCAAATTATTGCGGTACCCTCTATCTACAAATATATTCCTCAAGTTAATGAATTCATTCTCAATGTCCTTTTTTCATGAGGTCATTCGTGCAATCCTTGTAGTGTGCCCCTTGATAATACTTTTTTTATGAGAACGAAGATGACTGTTAAAATGAAGGTATGCATTACAAAAGGTCTTCTTGCGATACACTCTAGATTTAAAACCTTCCACGTCTTTAGAAATAGTGATATCCAGATACTGTATTTCCCTGTCATTGTACTCATTAGTAAATTTTAAAAAAGAGGTGGTACTGTTTAAATGTATTCTCTTTTTATCACCTTTTCACAGAATAAAAATGTTGTCCAAAAATCTGTTATATAACAAAATCTCAGAATTGAAACTACTTAAAAATGTATTCCAGTTCCCATCCTAGCAAGACAATATTAGCATAGACGGGGGCACAAGCTGCCCCCATAGCCACCCCTTTGGTCTGTTGATAATATTGCCCTTCAAAATAAATAAAATTATTATCCAATATAAAAGCCATAATCTCACATAACAAATTGACCTATTCATGTTGGAATTTCGAACATGCGAAAATCATTTCTTCATAATATTCCAACCCCTCCTTCCTAGGGATACAATAATAAAAATCTTGAACATCAATGGTCAAAAATGTCATTGCAGCAGACCATAAGTCCTGTTTCAACTGACCCAAAAAATCCCATGAGTCTTTATCTAAGTGTGGTACCCAAGCCACAATGTGTTTAATCATCCTATCCACAAAACCTGCCAAATTATGGGTTTTGGAACCACCAGCCACTACAATAGATCTAAAAGGTGGTGCTGACATGTTTTTGTGGATCCTAGGGATACCAAACATCACAGGTACCTTGGGGTGGGAATTTGAAAAAAAAAATCATATGTCTCCTGATTAATCTGCTGATCCAATATATATATTCTTCTAGGAAGCTATCAATACGCTGGTATGAAATATTGAATTGATTTCTGGAGACTTGTAAATAATTGTCCTCATTGAATATAATATTCTGCATTATATTAATGTAATCTTCAGTATTAAAAACCACAATGCCACCTCCCTTGCCCGAGGTCATAATATGAATCCCCTATCTTCTCTCAGTTGTTTCATTAAAATTCTCTTGTTTTGATTCAGATTATAATATACCTTCTTATTCTCTGCCCACAACTTGTAAACATCCTCTTTTACTGCTTTCTCGAAATTTCCAACCAAAAAATGCAAAGGGGGATTGAATGTACTACTTTTTAAAAAAATTGCACTTTGATTTGAACCCATATTTCCTTCATTGTTTTTGGAAAATAAGATTTTAAAGTTTAACTTTCTTGTATATAACTGTATATCCAATAAAACCTCAGCTACATCAGGAATTTTAGTAGGGACAAATTTAAATCCTTTAGAGAACAATGAAAAAAATTCCTCAGTAATTAAACAGTCAGTATAATTATAAATACTAAAACCTTGAGAGGAGTGAAGAATCTGGTGGTGAATATCCTCTAATATCTGCCCATGCCTCTCCCACTGTTCCCATATCCTCTCTGGTATTGAATTACTTGGCTGTAAGAATATTGCCTTCCTTGATTCCTGTTCGCTAATCTTTCCGAGTGCCTCAAAGTAGGAAAACTCTGATGCTCAGGTTGATCCACATTATGTTCATTACCAAAATAATCATCGCATACACCATCATCCAATTCATTCATTGTTTCACAATCATTAGGGTAATAACTAAAACCCCAACTACTTGAACCCTGCCCATCAATATACAATGGACTGGTAGGGTAAACTGCTTTGCACTGATATTGTTTGATATCTCTATCTAATTTCATTTTCTTCTTTTGAAATTGAATATTACATTTTTTCTCTATCCTACCAATAACCTTCTCATAAAGCTCTTCATATTGATTAAACAATAAATCATCCAAGATACAAACATTTAACTTCTCTAACTCTTTTTGGAGTTTCACCTTCATTTGTTCCTTAAAAAAACAACCTCATTAGGCAGTTCAGGCCCCCATTTATCAAATAAAGTGACAAAATCATTGACCATGGAAGTGTTATAATACAATCCAAACAGAAATTTAAAAATCCTTAGCCCTTGTGGGACCACTTTTAGTCGAATGCATTCATTAAAATATACAATTTCCATTTGTAAGTTTTTTAGTTTATACAGCTCTTTTCAAAACCAAAAATCATGTCTTTTAAGAGTTGTAATTGCAAGGTTCATCTTATTTGCCCTCATTGATTTCTCCGGGCTAAGCATACTGTTCTTGAAATTTGTAATTTTTTTTAAGGAGAACACCAAACTTAACATTTACTCCTTGTACTGGCCTAGGGGAACTGGAAGAATTATTTTTGCACCTTGCCCTCGACAATAAGTCAGTCCCACTAGTTTGGGATCTCACATTCAAAACAATATTATTAGCAGTACCTTTTTTGCAGTTAGGCAACTTCTGCTGTTGTTCCGATCCTTCCACATGAATGGAATTAATGTCTTTACCAAAATATATGGCTCCATTACCTTCCAAACCTTCCAAATGGCTAGTTTTACCATTTTCCTGTTAAAAACAGTTCCATGACACTTAGGGGAGCTGAAAACGCCACATGATGAATTTCAGCCACCACAATGATGTCATCAAGTTCTCTGGTATCACAAGAACTCACTTCACCTCTTTCTGATGTACAGCCTTTACCATGGCAACAGGTAGCCGAGGAGCTACTCCTCCTGCTGTTAGGACTTAATTTGGAGCCACACAAATCTGCTCTTTTTTGTGAAAAGAGCTCAGTAAGTCAGGTTAATTCACCCTTGAGCTCAACTATATCTTTTTCAGTTCCATAATTTCCACAGATTTCCCTGGAATGACATCCGAGGGGAAACTAAAGGAATCCAAGGAGTCCATACCACCCAAATACACCACAAAATGTAACAAGTAACCCAAAAAGTGGTGCAATGGTGCAAAAAGAAGAACAAATAAACCAAAAAAGGCACCACCAGGGTTTCCGGACTCCACACAGTTTTATTTAACACAAATTGTTAAGCGCTTTCATCAATCCAAGTTGACTTCATCAGAACAATTACTAATTTAAATAGGTTAAAATCAACTACTATTGGCTAAAAATAAACCAATCAGTTTACACTATTAAAATTAAGTTGACAAGTCTAAAAAAAAATGAATATCCATCACCATTATAAAATGCATGAGAAAATACAAATAATTTATGCACTATAAATAAATTATTTCAAAAAATTGTTCCAAATGAGCTAAGATGTTAATTTAAAGTGCTTATAACTTTATATTTTCCTGCCTTTTCCTTCAATACTGGTATAATAGCTACAAAAGCATTTAAACCAGGGTGCAGGTTAGCACCTAGCCTTAGTTGTCACATTAACTCTTTTTTACATAAAATGTTCTTCCAATCCAACCTCTCAGGTCTATTTACACCGTGTCCAAAATAGCAAATTTAAAACCAGAAAATTCCTCACATGACATGCTATGCCTATACAAGGCATTTTTTTCTTTCTTGTATTCTATGTCGTATAAATGTTAGTAAATCCTAGATTTGAGGGCTCTCTCCGTTTTACCAACATAAAATCCCATGCAGGTGATTTTATATCTATTATACTTGTATTGAAGGAAAAGGCAGGAAAATATAAAGTTATAAGCACTTTAAATTAAAATTTTAGTTAATTTGGAACAATTTTTGAAATAATTTATTTATAGTGCATAAATTATTTGTATTTTCTCATGCATTTTATAATGGTGATAAAAAAATATTTTTTTAGACTTGTCAACTTAATTTTAATAGTGTAAACTGATTGGTTTATTTTTAGCCTATAGTAGTTGATTTTAACCTATTTATATTCTTTTTTCTCCTTGTAGTAATTGTTCTGATGAAGTCAACTTGGATTGATGAAAGCATTTAACAATTTGTGTTAAATAAAACTGAGTGGAGTCCAGAAACCTTGATGGCGCCTTTTTTGGTGTATTTGTTCTTTTTTGTTTGCACCATTGCACCACTTTTTGGATTAGAGTTTCTTAATGATGCCACAGTAGGTTATTGTGGCAAAAAACTTGGCATAGTCAATATAGGCTGTGTGCACTGTCTTACCTTTATCCATGGCTTTGATGACATTCTCAAAGAAGTCTACCAGGCTTAATAAGCATGATGTACCCTTAACAAAGCTGAACTGGGTTGGATCCAGTGTTTGGAGGTCGCCTATGCCCTTGTTGATGAGGTCCATGATAATTCTTTCCATGGCCTTGCAGATGATGCTGGTTCGACTTATTGGTCTGTAATTCCCAGGGTCAGTTAATGGCCTCCCCTTTTGTGCAGGTGATTACTGTTGCTGTTCTCAATTCTGCAGGAACATAGGCAGTCCTCAAGCTATGATTCAAGAGAATGCCAAGTGGGTCTGCTAGGTTTTGTTTTAGATTGTTTAGTAAACAACCTGGGATATTAGCTGGTCCCATTCAGGCCATGTTTTTGGCCTTGGAAAGAGCAGATATGACCTGTTTTCTAGAGATACTAGGCAGAGGGCTGGTGTCAGGTATGCTTTGGGATATGTTAGGTGGAAATAGGGGGGTGAAGTTTGCACTGAATCTGTCAGCTAGCAGTTTTGTGATATCTTCCCATGTAGTATAAGTGATTCCATCTACAACCGGTTCAGCACATAGCTAGGTATTCCCTTTTAGACTTTGAATGTAGTTAAATAATGCCTTAAGATTATCCTTGGCTAGGGATGCAATTTAAGTTTAGTAATTTGCATTAGACAAGATTTCTGATTTGCTTGTTTAGGCTTAGGAGGGAAGTCTTCCTCTGCAGAGTGATATCTCTCTTGCTTTTGGGCAACATTTTCTTCCTCTTGTTATATAATCTGTTTATACTTGAAGTCCACCATGGTGGCTTTTTTATATGGGAAGAATGGGTTTAGATCCAGTTAGGTACAGCAGAGTTTATGCAGTTACTTAAGTGTTTGTACAAGGCATTTGTGTACACTTCTGCATAGTGATCATTGATGTCTGTGATTGCAGGTGGTATGAAGCTTTTTATATCATCACTTAGTATACTGCAGTTAGCTTTGGTAACGTTTTTTTTTTTAATTTTTCTTCCTGTGAGGGTGTCAGTTCCAGTGGTTACTTCGAACAAGACTGATCTGTGGTCCAACCTAACCAGGGAGGGCATCACGCATGGGGAGGTACAGTGACCCCCCTGTTGGTGAGGAATCCAGAGCATTCGACCACCTAGTGGGGGTGCAGACTATCTGTTCCAGAGCATTTGTGTTAACAAAGTCCAGGAACCTCTGAGTGAGCATGCTTTTGCTCATATATGTTCCCCAGTCTATGGAAGGATAGCTGAAATCTCCCATGATTATGGTGTTGGGCTGTGTGGCGAGGAATTCCAGTAAACTGATGTAGGTGATATGCTTATCCTGGTTCATGGTGGGGGATCTAGCTTGCAATGATGTGGTATGGTTCATTCCCAACAGTTAATTGGACAAGGAGTAGTTCAAGACAGTCATGTTGTTTGATCAGTCTAGAAGTGTATTTGGTTTTATTGAAGATGGATACACCTCCACCTGTGGTTCCTTAATGCTCATTTTGAGGTCTGAATGTGTGGAAGGCATTGTAGCCATGCACAGCCAGGCTGCTCTCAGCAGTGTTGAATAATGTTTCAGTAACGGCACAGACATCAGCATCCTTCAAGGTGAGGAGTGCTTCCAGCGAGTTCATTTTTCTGTTTAAACTCCTAGCATTAAACAGCATGACCCTAGGTTTGTCTTGATTAGATTTTGTTACACTGGAAAATTTGTTGTTTTGACATTGCCTAAAAAGGCACTATGCGGGAGGCAAGGGCCTTTGCCAGTATCCAAAAGCCTGGGGGGGGGCAGGTGCAGACCATCTCTAGCAATATCTGTGTACCATATCATCCCAGACTTAGAAATACTGGATCCTCCTGGACTGACACCAGAAGCTGAGCCAATTACTGAAGTCAATCATGTTTTATTTATATTGTGGCATCATTTTGGGTGAAGGTAAGATACTGCTTAGGGCTAGGGACATACCTGTCTGAGACACATAATGAGAAAGTCCCATCATGTCTCTCTTCATATAGTCCAGAGAGGCACATCTCAAATCATTTACTGCAATATGGACTATGGCAGAGTGATAACTGTATTTTTTGTTGAGTGACTTCAGTGCATGCATGATTTGTCAGATCCTGGCATCTGATAAGCAGCTGGCCATGACCTTCTCCTTGGCTAGTCTGGTGAGGGGCACATCTGTGCGTCTCACTATGGAGTCATCAATGAACAAGACATTTGATGTGTTTTGCCTAAGGGGCTTATTTGCTGAGACATGCATGTTGTGTGTTGATATGTGCAGTGGTTTATTTTTGCTTAGTGGTGAGTGCGGGTGGTGTGCATTGAGGAGTTCTCTGTTCTTTTGGTAGGCTTTTAGTGAGTACCCCTGCATATGTGGGTTTGTGCATGGTGACCTTATTTTGTGTGAGAGGTGATGTTTGTGTGAGAGGTGAACCATGTGTGTTGACAACCTGTTTGATGTATAGTTTGTTTTTATTTGAGAGAACTGAGGCCAATTCCATAGTGTATTTACATCTCTCACATAGGGTGTTAGTTTGTTGTAGGAGTAAGTGGTTGTCAGTATAAATAAAGCAGTTGCTACATTGCCTCAAGATGCCCATATCAATCAAGTAGCTGGAGAAATGATGGGAAGCTGCCCATTCATTGTAGCAGGATTTTTTCTGAATGTGGTATATGTGAATGAAGTTGGCTAGCTGAACTTATTCACAAACAGCAAAAATTAAGTAGTAGTTCAATTAAATACAGTTAACAAAGTACAATGCTGAGTTAAAATACACTTATTTTTCTTTTTTTTCAATGGAAGCCTTATATTTCAGTGCAAATGCACTCCAGACCTCTGTATAAAGTTGCCAAACATTGAGCAGCTCTAGTAAACTGAGCACAAACCTGCACAAATGCAAGGCTTATATACAGGCAGATTTAAACTGTTTGAACACAGCTACCAATGGGAAAGCCCCAAACTGAGTCTTTCTCCAGCAATCCCAAACTCAGATGGGTCCTAAACTACACATTTCTGTCACACTGGTGCAAGGAGGCCCTCTTAATGTAAGATGGCTGGTTTAAGAGCACAGTGATATGAAACAGCCTAGATTCAGCAGGTCTGAATGTAGCCTATGTTATATAAGGCAAGGAAACACAATTTCTAGATGGGAAGGAGTAAGGGAGAGTTGCTTAAAGGTCAAAGTGAGAATGTTTAGTAGTCTGTTTAGTAGTATACTATTAGATGACCGGCAGTGCTACCACCCTCTGCACAAACTGTCAGCTATTTGAGCAGCTTTGAACACTGGGAGACTATGGAGAGCATTTCTTATAGAAGATTTTAAACTGGAGAGGTTTGCTTATACCCAAGGACAGGAAACTATGTTCACGCAATGTGCAAATGTGAGGATTTTTTGCCAAAAGAATGAAAGACTTCTATAAAGTTAAACCCTCAGGCCAATCAGATAAAAACACAGTAAGCTATCGACCAATAGTTCCCACCCTGGATGTGTTGAATTTAGCTCTCTGCCCCCACCAGAGTGCAAAAGAACCCTCCAAATGTAAAACAAATTGCCTTTGAGATCAAGTGCAGTAACAGATATTTTACAACAAAAGTAAGAATTTCTGCAATATAAGGAATCACTGAAAATAAGTTCACTAACCCTGAGAAATTATAACACAAAAAAATTTCAAAACTTAGAAATATTTTGGCAGGCTCAGGAGAACTTTGGCAAACTTAGAACAGATTTTGCAGTATCTGAGAAGGTTAGGAAATATCAGACTACTGTTGAAACAACCTAAGAGCAGTACAGTAACAGATAGATGGAGTTTCTTTAAGAAATGCAGGCTGAAAAGCAGTGATAAATTCAACCAAATAAATAAATACAGAACTGAAGTGTTAAATACCACTGAAAAAGTTAGAGCAAGTGCAAAAATATATATTTATATAGGCTTTGTAGGTCCAAGTGGTTTTAATAGCAATTCAAGTCTGGCAACCACAGCTGTCCAAGCCAGGCACAAGGAAACTCTGAATAAATGAGCCTGTAAGTTAGAAAGAGAGAAAGAGAGAGATAACGAGACAAACATCCTTGAAATATGTCACACTCAAAACAAACCAGCAGTGTACAAGCAGCACTACTTTGATCTTTTTAAGAAAAAAAAGATACTATACAGTGCTGAAGATGTTGCCTTGTGGATATGGAAAGTAAGTGTGTGTGTGTGTGTGTGTGTGTGTGTGTGTGTGTGTGTGTGTGTGTGTGTGTGTGTGTGTAACCAGGTAGAAAGCAAATCTCTGCCTCTCAAGTGTCACCTTTTTTGGATTTTGTAATTTTAGACAATGGACAGGATTCACAAAGCCTCAGTGTAAGAGTTACAAGGCCTACACGGAGGCTGCAGTTAAACGGTGTGATGTCAGCATGTCATGCATATGCATGAGGGCATGCTGAATCACACCTAAGGCTAACACGGTCTGTGTAAGAAAGTAGGGGGCGTGTCCGTAGGGTGAGCCCTGCAAATGGACACACCCCCAGTCCCCCAGTAAAAGTCCTGAAAGTAAACCCCCACGATAGAGTCCGTGTAAATGTGAATAAACACAACACAACACATGCCCCCACAGACTATGAACATAAAATGTAGACATGAACAGCTTATATTTTTTTTTTATAAGTTGTAAAGATGTTTGCCCATGAGTGCACTCGTTTGCGCGGGCGTGCCCGGCGCTTAGCCACAGTTAGCAGTCAGTGGAAAAGCATATAAGACCTAAATATGCAAAGTAAGCCAAGAAGCAATAGCATAGCGGTAGAGACGTTGGCTGAAGAGGAGGCAATCATAGCTCGAGCCCCCAGAACATCAATTTTTATTTTTAGTGAAATAAGCATGAAACAAGTCCCTGACATATACGTACATATATAAAATTATATTTTATGTAAAATGTAATGAAATGGGTCATGTATTTTGAAGAAATGTGAGATAAAAAAATTTTAAAAAATGTGAAATGTGCCCATAGCTGAGCTACAGTCTAACAAGTTGAGGATATCTGCTTGTAGGTGAGCAGTGGTTTAACAGTTATAAAATGAGTGCCCATAGGTGAGCAGTGTTTTAACAGGTATAAAATGAGTGCCCGTAGGTGAGCAGTGGTTTAATAGGTGTAAAATGAGTGCCCAGGGTTGAGCAGCATTTTAACATGCTGAAACTGTGTGCCTGTAGTTGAGTTGAGCATAATGTGCATGCTGACAGCCAAACCAAGCGTAAACCAGCGTGATCCGTTTGCGCGGAGCTGCTCACCGCGCCAACAAGCTAACCGACGGGCAATGTTGAGCAAGCTTATCAAAACTGCCTTTACACAGACACACCTTCTAGCCTGTGTAGACAGTCATAAAATATAAAAAGCAATGGCCAGGTTCGAACCCAGGATACCATGCACCATAGTCAAAGTACTGAACCACTAAGCCATGACAGTTGCACTTAAATATACAGTAATAGCATATATATAAGAATGAATAGAAAGAGGAGCATGACAAAGCAGGTTTTGTGAAGCTGATACAATTCCAAAATGGCCAATCACAGATAAGTGCGGGAAAAACTGCATATATAAGCCCCATAGGCGGAAATACACAGCATGACCGATTGTAGAACTGACTTGCAGCCAGGATGTCAGGTGAAGGTGAGGGTAGTTGCTTCCGAGCACAGAGGTGGGGCATTGAGGAGTCCAAATATATGGTTTGGCTCCTCATCCATAATCATGAGGCCCAACTCATGCAGGGCCAGGTCCTGTGGGGAGCATATAGGGCTGAGGCGTGGGACCGGTTGGCTCATGATCTCACAAGTGCCACAGGAATACCAAGGACTGGTGAGCAGGTCCGTCACCACCATGCGGACCTGAAGAGACGGAAGCAGGACCAACTGAACCGTTGGATCCAGGAGGCCTGGCAAATGCCCAATGCCCCACTACTGAGTAAGTTACATGTAATTATTTATGTAAGAAATTAATCCAGCTGATATTATGGAGATGTGTATTCCAATATTACTTTATTTATATTACAGCTGCAGGTGTTTGTTCTGCGAACCATCAAGACTATGGTGATAGGCTGGTGCAGTTGCGCCACCAGGCAGGTCAGTAATTCTCTCCCTGTAACTGTAAATAAATATATAATTATGACAGTTAGCAAAAGTGTGCAGTGTAGTCACTAATTAATAGAATGTGCAAGTAACAGTGTAAGAGGGTTTGCAAGTATTGCTTGATTACAAAATTTGATGCAGCCTGTAATCCAAACATAAAAATGAAACAAGTCTGAAATAAAGATGTCCCACCTGTAATATAATAGTACATAACCTGCAGTAGGCTGAAAAGTACAGCTGCAGAAGCTGAGTAAAACACGTGTGAAATATATCCCTGTTGAAATACAGAAACATGACATAAGTGAGACTGTTGGAAAGGATTGTTATAACTACAGGTAAAACATGTCAATAAAGCCTAGAATTAAGTACCATCCTGAATTGTAAAAATAAAACAAGTGAGAGAGTGTGAGAAAGAGGTATGAATCCACCAATAAAGTAATAATAACTCCTGAATAAAGTATACTGCAGTCAGTACAGAATGAAATGAATGTGACAGGCAGAACCAAACAGTAACATGTGTTGAAAACAGTACTGCAGCTGGAATGTGTGTCCCAAAATCTGGATATGTTGCTCTCAGTCTGCAATATGCAGATAGTATGGTTGTCTGAAATACCAAACATCCACAGTTGTCTATAGCTATATAAAGCAAATGTAGCAGGATGATGTAGCTGAACAGAGCCAGATATGAATGTGTATGAATAAAAATGAAATGTATATTGATGTAGCAGTAACATTCCTATCACCAACCTGAAGTAGTTATCACATAGGAAACTGTAGGCAGAACTGTAGTGTGTATATATCTGCAGCTAGTAGAAATGTACAGCATATGTATTGGTATTTGAAGTTGTTAATTAAATTTTCTTCACCCTACCCTATAACCACATATAATCCATTCCACATGAAATTGGTATGTGCAATCACAATTAACACCCCTGGACATTTGTCCTGTTGGTTCATACATATTTGCATGTACTTTGATGCATCTGCCCTGTTCATACATCCAAACCTGATGGCCTGTTGCCATCAATCAACCCTGCATGTTGTTGGATTGTGTATTGCTGTTCAAATTATGCATGTGTTATGCTTGCTGTTCAATGGCTTGAATATATGGGTGTTTGATTAATGTGAATACTAATGCATGCTGTTACAACTAATTGTGAATGGTATTGTACGTTACTAACCCAAACTGTCATAACATAATGCAAAACATAGGACAACAGGGAAGGCGGGTTCCAGTGGACCCACCTCTCCCACCTCAGCTGGCGAGTGCACCTGGCAGTAGTGCCCAGGCCGGTCCCTCCTCCGGTGGCCCTGTGCCACCTGCGGGTGGAAGCGCTGCAGGGGATGGTGCTCACCCCCCCTCTGCAAGCATGGCTGGAGGAGAACATCCACTCACCCTCCGTAGTGTCCGGACTGTGGTGCGTAGGGAGATCCGGCACGCTGTGCTTGGGCCCCTACTCCAGCTTGAGGCACGGGTGGCACAACTCACGGACGTGCCTGCTGCCCGGTCTACACAGCCCCCAGCACAGCCCCGTCCTGGGCAGTGAAGGCACAGTGGCAACTGCCCATGGGTGGGGATCTCAGTTCCACTGTTGCCATCTGTGGGCTAATGGGCTTGAGATATCCAAACATCCGTCCCCATCAATTGTGTAACCCCCTCACATGTGTCATACACCACCCCTGTATGCATCTTGTTTGTCTTGTCTGTTAACCTACCCAACTTACCTCCCCAGCTATACTGACTTCCTGTACCTGACATACCACTCACACCTGAAAATAAAAAAAGGGCACTCTGTACCCACAAAAAAATTACGCCCCATACATAGCTGCCCATTTTGCACACATGTCTGCTGGACATGTAAACTGTCAATTACAATTGGCTGTACAACAAGTATTATTGTTGTCCTTACACCTCTCTCAGGGGTGGAAGGTTTCAAATGTCACACCAAATTATAAACATATGCACTGCTGTTGCTGAAAATGGGCAGCTATAGGCCTTACCTACATCCCTCCTGCAAAACCCGAGCTTGTTTCCCTACTGTCCTACCCTCTTTGTGACCCCTTTTTCACCACTTTCCTATCACCCCAATTTCTTTTCTTTCAAAGAAAATAGCGCGGGTGTGCGCGAGAGTAAGCACTTTTAAGCAGTAGTAAGCCGGTGTGCGTGAAGCTAAGCGGCAGTGCGCATGCGTGACCTCCATGCAAACCAGCGCTAACCTGCTTACAACTGCTTAAAAGTGCCTTAGTCACTCTGAATGACAAGACCTGTAGTTTCCTCAGCAGCAAAATAAAATACTTCCCTCAGTCTCGAGCCCAGGACCTTGGAAACACTAGTCTGCATGACTTACCACTAAGCCACGAGTGCTATACAAGACCATTGTGCTGAAAGAAATATATCATAAAATAATAGGAATTAATTTAAAGGGAATATACAAGTCTAGCACACAAAGCATCTCATGTATATTTACTGCCAAATCTAGTGGATTTGTAAAATAGTACTGTGTGCTGAGAAACAGTCATGCTAGTTGGTAGCTACTAGGTAATAATGTCACAGTAGCATCTGACAAGCCACACACATACTCAGAGCAGGATAAACACAGCCATAGTTGAATAGTTAAGAGTGCAGACATAGCAACTGTGACTGAGTTACAGGGATGTCCCTGATGTAAAAACAAATGTCAACTGTGCCCCAGTGACACCCTGCCAAATGTACTAACAGTAGCTTACAGAACAACATGCATTGCAGTGTCTACAACACAGCCTGAAATATGAGAGACATACCAACCCTTACACTCACAGAACAGTGTCCACAGCAAACCAGCATGGTCCCCACCCTGATAATCTGAAAGGGCTACACCTACCTAACAGACCCTTTTATAGCACAGGCCTGTAATCACAGTGAGAACTGCAATCACTACGCAACAGGCTGCATGCAATTAGTGAATGCTGGCTAACAGTTGGTGCAGAGGCCATCACATGGACATGTGCAGATACCTACAAAAGCATTCTGTACTCCCAGTCCACACATGCAATATTGTCATTGCACCCGCTGGAGGTAGAGAGAGGGAGAGAGAGAGAAAACCAAAACAAAAAAAAAAAAAAAAAAAAAAAAGAAAGAAAGAAAGAAAGAAAGAAAGAAAGAAAGAAAGAAAGAGAAAGAAATAACAAACCGGAATCATCAAGGCAAAGAGGCAGACAGCAGGCCAAGCAACTGCAAGCCTACATAAACAGCTGCAACAAACACAGGTAATGTAAAGTACTACTATAATACTCTACATACTGTGAACCCTCGAGATGTGTTATTGGTCTGTATCTATGTATATGAGGATGTGCATAGGGACATACTGAAACTGTCACTGAAGGCTCCACATACATATGTATGTGATGGTAGCTATGTGCACATAGCAATGTAGGTTGTAGTGCAATGTACAAGTAGGTGGTACAATAATGGGTGTTCAGCAGTACGTTACTGTGTGTATACATACGTGGACCTAAAAAGGAGAAAATATATATATATATATATATATATATATATATATATATATATATATATATGTATGTGTATATCGAGATATGTATATATATATATATATATATATATATATATATATATATATAATATGCATATGTGTATACATAGATAGACAGGGATGTAGAAATACATAGACAGATATAGTTTCACAGTGGCATAGTATAGTACTAGGCTATCTGCAGACAGTGTACAGAATAGATTTAGAAACCTGCGCCTCTGTATAGTAGTGACAGAGTGAAGACCCCCCTACATAATAGCATTAGTGTACTGTGCCTCTGTCTAGTAGTGACACAGAGATGACCCCTGCTGTAAACCTATGATCTCCCATCCACTTGTCAAGAATGCACATGAAGAGTGTCAGTGAGGATCTCTGCCTAACATGAACTGGGATCCTGTTCCACAGTATGGGAAGCCTTTTAGTGATGGATCTGTCCCTACAGTATGTCATATTCATATGTGTGCTGAGGTTTAAATCCGTAGCTGTCGTGCTTCTGATGGATTTGGATTGTATGAGGTGGAACATGTCCATCACTACCAGATTGGACATGGCCTACTACATCAGGCACAGATCACCCCTATGTAGGCAGTATGCTATGGAATAGAGCATGAGTTACGTTAGTCTGGCAGCATATGACAGGTGTTGCAGACCCTTGATCCACCTGGTGATGTACTCATGGGGTCCCCCTAGCTGTTGCAAGTGCCAGGTGAGGTACATACCAAATGGGGCATAGTACACATTCATGGGCCTGATAAGGGAGGAGTATAAGGGTACAATGACCCCTTTTGATGTGGATGTGAATCCCTTCATGATAAGGTGGGCAAGGTAGGAAGTCCATCCAACCACTTCAGCAACGTGGGTGTCAAATGAGAGGTCAGCATTGCACAGTGTCACCAGGTCTCTGATTACTTTGTCTGTACTCAGTGGGTTATTGTCTATGTGATAATATGTAGGTACCTTGTCCGTCCAAAAGGGTATGAGTATACATTACGTGGCATGCAGTGTCAGGCCATGACTCCGCCACCAGTTGTTGGTGTCCGTGAGGCCTGTCAGTAGGATGTATGTGTCAGCAGGTGTATTGCCTATGGCACCTAGTATGCAGTCATCTTTGAACATTGTCAGCCACTACCCTCCCAAGTCTGTATCCACATCTGAGAATGATATGCCGAACATGAGTAGTCCCAGGACAGAGCCTTGTGGGACACCACATGTGACTGGCTCTGAGTCTGACATGGCACCAGTGAGGTTGACTATAGGGTTTCTGTCTGTTAGCTGGTTTGCAACCCATCATGTGACATATGGATTTACATGTTAGCTGTTGATCATGTCTATGATGGCAGAGTGCGGTATTGTGTCGAATGCTGTAGGCAAGTCCAGGTAGGCTGTATGGACCGCTATGCCCTCGGCAATGGCTATAGTGACTGATTTGAAAAGGTCAACCAGGTTCGTAAGGCAGGATCTGCCCTCTACAAAGCCAAACCGGTGGGAACAAGTGTCTAGGTCCCCAATGTCTCTGTGTATGGGTACCATAATGATCCTTTCCATAGTGTTGCAGACCAGGCTGGTTAAGCATATGGGGTGGTAGTTACCAGGGTCTGTAGAGGTGCCTCCTGTGTGGAGTGGGACTACTGTTGCTGTATGCCAGTGTCCAGGTACATATGCTGTAGTAAGGCTATGGCTGAATTGCATGTAATGTGCATGTGTAGCTCCTCTTGCAGTTCACGTAGCATGCAACCCGCAATACCGTTGGGTCCCATTGCTGCTGTGTTTACAGCTCCGCTGAGGGTGGTTCCCAGCTGGACATCCGAGATGACAGGGAGGTTACAGTCAGCTGGGATAAGTAATTCCACATGTGTGGGTGAGGAGTGTAGAAACCTGCACTGAACCTGTCTGCCAGACTGTTGGCATTATCTGTGTGTTCAGTGTAGCGTATGTCACTGTGAACTAACTGTGAACACAACTGAGGGTTCCCACCCAGGTGTGTAACATAGCAGAGGAAGGCCTTGTGGTTATCTGTAGTGACCATAGCGATGTCCCTCTCATTGTTGGCCTTGCATGTTTGTACAACAAAACCCATCTGTCTACTACTGCTGATGAGAGATGCCGTTGCTCTATGGAAGTATGCTCTGCCGTGCAGTAGCTACCATCTGTTGTTATACAAGTTGTTCAATGCTGGGGTCCACCAGACAGGATGCCTGCCCTTGGTGGAGAGGGTCATGGTTCCATTTGTGATTGCATTCTTGGAGATGTCTGTAGAAGCATATGTGAGGGTGTCTGCATTGTGGGAAGTGGATTACACTGGCCCAGTGGGCATTCAGGATACCAACTCAGTTATAAGACGTGTAAAGTCGGCATGTGAGAGGTCTCCCACTGTAGTCTGTTGTGTTGTGGGGGAGGTGGGATATGTATATCCAGGGTGATTAGTCTGTGGTCAGATGTGACTAGTGAGGGGTATCCTTCCAGTGTGTAGCACATTGTCCCCATGTTTGTGATGATCAGGTCTAGTATATTATCTCCTGTTGTGGGAGAGGTGTCCAGCTGTTCCATTGCATTTGACATAGTGAATACCGGGAACCTTTGGGCTAGGGTGTTTGGGGTAGAATAATGCACCCAGTGTATGTTAGGGTAGTCGTACTATCCCAATATGATGGTGTGTGGTGGGACATTTATATCCTCCAATGTCTACAGGAAGGCCGACTGTGGTCCCTGAGATCGGGAGGGTGGTCTGTAACATGCTACCAGTTGTATAGCAGGTTTGCCTACGGTTATCTGCACCTGGATGGTCTGTGATGCTTCATGTGTTGCCACTAACCTGGAGGTGTGTGAGTCCTCCATGAATATGGACACACCCCCTCCCTGTCCATTTTGTCCCGAGTCCTGGGGCCAAAATGCATGATACAGGGTATAGCCTGGTACCGCTGGTGTGTTCTCAGGAGCCTTGAACCAGGTTCTCATGTACTGCACAGACATCGAGATTGGTAGAATATGTATGTACAGATATATGTAATACACACATACATATAGAGATATCTGTAGAGACTTACACATATACAGATAGATCTGACTGACAACAGACATGTCTCTATATGACTATCTCTCACTCTCTGTCGCACCCCCTCACACTCAGCCTGTGTCTCTCTCTCACACTCTCCCCCTCTCTCCCCACATCTATATGTATATATCTACATCTAGATATACATATGATATATACATATATACAAACAGATATATAGCCATATACAGATATAAATATATCAATACATATATATACATATATATATATATATATATATATACATATATAGACTGTGTGAGGCAGAAGTGTGCAGATGTCTTGCTACAGGTGCCTGGTATCACAGGCATGGAGTGAACACCAGTGTGGATACTGGAGTACCATACCCCATTCAAAAACACTGACACCAGTAACCACCACATATGTACATGCCTGCCCACCACTGCATGTGTCAGGGGGGAACAGGGTCAACAAGTGAACAATCGGCTCCACATCAATACACACAGTGGCACACTAGTCCTGTAATACCTGTAGATGGAATGTGTCAGCGGACATGGTGTGTCAGCTATGGACATGTAGGTCACTGTAACCCTCCACACCTCACAATGTCCTACACGGTATATACCTCCCATGACAGTTACAGATATGGTGAAGGTCACAGACATATGCAAGTAATTGTGTCAATGCACTCAAACACCACAGAGCGCACACAGACTACCTACATAGAGGTTACCACTGCTGGATATACATAGTTCGGTCACACCCATGACAGTTGTCTCCCAACCATGGTAACACCTCCAACATCCACAACACAAATTACCTACATCTGTCATCCTTGTCACTGCAGATTAGAGCACATGGTGGAGGTATGGGACCCTACCCACAGATATGACATATCCTGTAGTAGACCACACAGAATTAAGAAGCAAGCCTCCCCATGAGTAGATGTCAGACATACCCCTGCTGAATGCTATGCTGATAGGTAATATGCCATATGAGTCACCCTGTGTAACTGTTTGTAAGGAGCAGGTACGATCATAACACATGTGTCACAAGGGGCAGGATAGCATAACAGTATGCTGCTGTAGGCCCAGGGCCAAAAGCACACTACCTACCTAGGATGCAATGCACACCCATTAACACATTGCAAACGGAATATGTGAGGTAGAATGAATGTGCTAGTGACTGGGTGCATGTTGCGTACTGGTGTGATTGCTCACCATGACTGTCTGTCTGTCATGGTAGTGTGTATCCATGGTGTGAGGCCAGTGACAGGTGTGTGGGGTATTGCGATCAACACATACTACATTGTCATATGTTGCGCTGTGTTACCCTGTATGTCACTGTGATGTAGGTAGGGTTATGGCAAGTAAGAGTAGTGTGCAGTACCAGTGAAATATGTAATGTGCATTGTGTGCAGTGCATGGGCTGATAATGTTCCCCATACAGTACCTTGATTCAAACCCCCAGTGTGGGGTCGTGTATTGTACCTGAAACAGTGCATTGACTGCTGCAGTATACTAGTCTGTTGTATGGAGTGTGCCAGGTACTGTTGCACAGTTGTCGGATGAGCACTGATATCTGGTCATGTACATGTGTATCCCCCAATAGACAGACAGATGCTATATATGGTGCCTAAATTATATCACTGCAGTCAAGTATAATGTGTATTATGTGTGCTATAGTCTGCTGAGAGATATTGCTGACATATTTCCCTTCTCCTTTTCAGGGACATGGTTCACCAAAGGAACCCAGTCTACTCCGCTGCAGAAGAGGAGGAGATACACCTGAGCCTGGTGCGGGATTTCGCTGTACTCTTTTCCTGCACCAGCCAGAACCAGCAGGAGAGGGCTGCACTGTGGCAAGACCTGGCCCGTTGGGTAAATGACATAGGCACACATAACTGGACATATGAGCAGGTACGCCATCACTGCAGTGATTTAATTAGAAATGTCCATCAGCGTGTGTCGGATATCCACAGGTAGCAGCTTGCCACAGGTGGTGGGGTGGCTAGACATCCCCCCCTCACCAGACTGGAGGGACTACTCCTGAGTGTTGTGGCTCCAGCACAGCAGCAACAACAACATCATACATGTGTAATGATGGAGGCTGGAGCCAGACAGCAGCAGGACACAGAACGTGCAGGTAACATGCCATGTGTATAGTGACCATTCTGTACACTGTTAGGTTATGCATGTGTGTGGTGTGTCCTCGATTTGTAGCTGTTATCTTGGTAATTATTGTGCATTAGTGATAACCTCATTATCTGCAGTACACCTGTGGAAGCTAATTGTTGCACTACTGAACTGTAACATGCCCACAGTATCAATGGCACAGTTGTGCCCACTGATGACGAATGTCTCTTTTCCGCAGGTCCCTCTGGTGTAACATCAAGGCAGCCTATCCATACTGGTGAGTGTGTAATACCATTACCTTCACTACTCTGTATACTAATAGTAATAATAGGCTGAAGCAGTTGTGTAATGTGTTTGCAGGTGTGTTTGTGTCTGTTGGTTGATATCTCATATACTGAGGTGTGTGCATGTGTGCATGTGCCCATGTGCACATGTGTGCATGTGTGCATGTGTGCATGTGTGCATGTGCCCATGTGTGCATGTGTGCATGTGTGCATGTGTGCATGTGTGCATGTGCCCATGTGCCCATGTGTGCATCAGTGGTGGCATGGTGTACACATTGTAAACTGTGTTTCCTGTCTTACTCCCACAGGTTCTGGTGCTGCTCTGGTGTCATGCAGCAGGGAACCTGAATCAGCTGCTGTGGATAGTGATGATGATACCTGTGTAATGGTACAGGTAGGTGTGCCAGGGTCCGTCATTGATCAGCCAATTGACACTACAAAGCTGTCGACCCCATCTATGCACACAGTCATCCTGCCAATACATCGTTTGTTACCAATGTCCCTAGGTGATGGACAGGATACAGTGGGCATTGATTAGGGTAATGTGGTACCAGTGGCACAAGCATCCCCACACTGCAGCCATGGTCAGGGCCCTGACACGGTACCGCACAGGCAGATGTCCATGGGTTCTCGTGGGAGCATCCGTGGACATACCGCCCCTGTCAGACGTGCCCACAGAGGTCTTTCAACCCCAGCTATGTTCCAGGCTGTAATGCAGGCACAGTCACGTATGGAATGGTACACCAGACAGGGTCTGAGTGAGCTGAGAGCATGTCGCACAGCCATGAGTGACAGTATGCGTGATGTTGCGGCTGCCATCCGCAACTTCATCGAGGTCATTGACAGACGTTGGGGGGACACATTAGATCTGTTCCACAACTATATGTCCATGGGCCAAGGCAATGGTGGACGGTTGAGACGTCGACGTGGCCGTATGCCAGCAACAGCAGCAGCTGGCAGTCGTCGCGGATGACAACAGGGCCGCGGCCACTCACATAGTGCCAGCAGCAGCCACAGCAATGCGTGGTCTGTACTGTCATTGGACCGCCCCAGGAGACCACGTGCACGTGGTGCTGGACAGTCCCAACAGGGACCTGTCTCCAGTCAACAAACACCTGCTTCTGATGACAGTACCCAGTCTGGATTGGTACCTGATGTGGTCCGTAGCACCCCTGCCAGGCACAGGTACCGTGTCCATGGCCACAGACAGTGATCTGTATGTCATGGCAGGTACAGTCTGCGGCTGTCCACAAACATCTGTGTATGGCAGCCATGAGGTGGGACTGTGTGCATTCATACACACATGCAAAGTGATAACACCTAGGACTATCGCATACACGCACACACTGCATCAACATTGCTCCATCTTGTACTGCTGTCCCTCACCAACACACACACACAGACATGTCAATTAGTTGTGTCAGTGGCAGACTCAGGCATACCAGGTACACACCCTGTGCATATGATGAAACTGTGCCACCTCCTGCAATCTGTAAGATCGGTGCAGGAACAGGTTAACATGGTGCTGATGCACAGGGTGACTACATAGATGTATTGTAATAGTATGATGTTGACAACAGTACAGTGTAATTATAGCATTGTGGGTATATACCAGCATGCCTGATGCAGTTACAGTATGAATGTCATTGTATTGTTTTGTACACCCATACTAATTACCACAGTGTTCTGTCTGCACATCTTTGCATACTGGTGGTGAGGCTGTGAAGGGATGGCCACATACATAGGTAGCACAGGGGATACAACAATGTACATATTGATACTCAATGATGGCCATGTCAACTGCGAGTTGCATGCTGTCCACACATGACTCTGCAATGCAGATGTTTCAGGATGTTGATATCTGTGCAGTACTACACAGCAGGTTCAGGGCTCACAAGAGCACACTAGCACTACAAGGTCACACCTCATACCATGCATAACAGCACCAAAACATAGAACTAACTATGACAGGAGGGAGAGTGTCCATACATGTCAAGGATACTGTGGTGCCAGGACAGGTAGCATACATCATACTACATCTGGAACTGCTGAGTGAGGGCTCAGTGTCTGTTATTTGACATGTGTATTATTACAGGTATGAGCACTTGGGTATCAGGCCAGTTATTCAACATTATGAAGGTATGTGGTCTATACACTTGTGGGGGTTGCAGCTGGACCCAGCCCATCTGACCTGGGAATGTCTGGGTACTGGCTTAGAGTGCCTGCATATATGCACTGTTACATACTGGAAGTCGTACACCTTGTTTGTTGTAGCATAGTCTACATACAGGCCTGCTGATTGTAGCTTTGTTTCTATGCATGTTAGCCTGTTATGTTCCTGAAACACTGATTCCACCTGCAGTGCAGATATACAGTGCCTCTGTGGATCCCTAGTGACATCTGTGTTGCTTACTGTACTAATGTCCATGTGTCACTTGACAGAACGTCACTGTTTGACCTGTTTGCATGTAGCTTGCCTGTAACGCATTGCATATGATTTACCTCACATTTGCTCAAGACAGCATTCATATATGCCAGCACTAACAATTCAGGAGCACTACACCCTCACATAGTCACCTTGAGTACCTTGTTCCCCATTGGCCCTATGTGTCGTTACTAAGTGTGGGAGTCACACTGCTATGGTAGCATGTGCAAAGGTCACCTGTCGATCTACTCTCAGGTCCAGTTGGTGAATCTGTGAGTCATGTGGCAATGTTACAGCTGCCTCATGTACACAGACAACCCTCTCCCCTTCCCATACATGTACAACACATGTGAGAGATGCAACCACATAGCCAAACTGGGGGCTAAGCTCTGTTTACACAGCACTGGCATTCCCTGTCAGGTGGAGTGGGATACTACAGTGAATACAGTAACAGTCTCCCATAGACCTGCCACAACCACAATCCAAGCACAGACACACACAGGTACATTATTGGGCTCTCAGAATAGCATCCTGCCTGAGCAGCTGACACCTGCAAAGCAGACACACAAGCAAACATTACAC
The DNA here is from genome assembly GCF_019279795.1 of Protopterus annectens. Classification (NCBI taxonomy): domain Eukaryota; kingdom Metazoa; phylum Chordata; order Ceratodontiformes; family Protopteridae; genus Protopterus; species Protopterus annectens. Next base: position 1,452,824,808 of record NC_056743.1, read on the forward strand.
CAGAGCAGAGCACATGCGACACATAGCTCACAAAGCCTGTGTGCCTAACAGTGTCAGGCCATAAGGCTAGACAACACACCTGCTACGGTTGTATGAGGTACCTCTATTGACACATACACGGTGGTCCTGCTCCCAGGCTGGACAAGGTGATGGTCACGCTGAGCTGCCCGTCGGGCACTATGATCCACCACATAACACAAGCAAAGCAGTCACTCCAAGGCATGTAGCAGTATGACTCATTGTCTGTGCCAGTGTGTATGACCTCTGACACACCTCCCTGGACTACATGTTAGGGGACATGGAGGGGCTCTCTGAGGTTGTGACACAGGCTGGTATGATCCTGGCTTTGGGTAGCATCTCACCCTCACCATGAATGCTGCCACAATATGTAGACAGGATCATCGGTTTCTGCACTTAACGTATCTTTCAGTGACATCCAAATGGGATCCAATGCCTGTCAGTGTGAGATTACATGCTGGACATGCCACATTGCTTTGCATGGGACAGCTTGCACCTGTCACCCATGGGCCATTGTATATTGGCAGAGGCTGTTGCTACACACATACTGCCTTTGTATGCAAGGCTGACATTACATAGCCACCTACACAGGTAGCACATGGGATGGGACACTAATAGCAATGCTACTCAACAGCAGCAGTGTAAACCTCAAGATGCATGCAGTGGAAACTGTCCTTAGCATGGGGTAAAGCAATATACATGCAGCAACAGACTCCTGGTACAAGGCTCCCAGGTGCACACCATCAGTGCCAGGTCATTCCTGATACCATGCTTGTCATCCCCAACACATGCTCCAAAACAGAACAGGGGGGATGTATCCAAAGGCACCTCAGATACACACACCCCCGGGTTGGTGGCACTGCACAAAGCATTAGAGTGTCTCCATGTGCAACACACAGTGGGTTAGACTGCCTTCAGGTTCATAGCCTGGCACACACCACACTCCCATACCCAGGAAACCCACTTGGCCTTCCTGACAACACTGGGCATATGATGGTCTCTACACACACCATTATATGGTTGTACTGCAACTACCCAAACATACAGTGTGAGCATTATTCTAGCTGCAAGACCCTATCTGAAGGTGTCTTATTATTCATTCCCTGCATTGCTATGGAACAACTTGTTACCACTCCCACAAGTGGTGACAACATGCTGCACCTGTTCATCACCAACATGTGGACTATATGCTCCAGATCAATCATGTATCCCTCACTGGTGAGATGACACCATCTACAACCCACACTGTATAGTCACATAGCACATGCAGCCCCTGCACATAACACCCCAGTCATACAGTTGTCTGATGCATATTCCATGTATTCACATCTGGCAGGCTTCGGACATGGGAACTCTTGCAGTTCACAGGTACATATGTGTAGGTGGCACACACATACATCATGTGTGCCTTGACATTACTGATATAATGTATGTCGTGCAATATTGGGAACAACACCCCACACACATGGACAAACTGTGTGACAAAATTACACATGGCATTTGTAGGATACAAACCCCTACCTAACTCTGTTAGATCACTTGTGAGAGTCACATTAGCAGAGCACGCTTTTTGCATTACTGGGTGGATTGCTTTCTCCTGCTGTACTTATAGGGTGCTGACATCATCAGTGTTTAAACAGTGGAATATGCAGCATGTTTTGTGTAGTACTAGTTGCCAAAAGAGACATTTCTCACACACATGGAATTGCACACACTACTCCCCCATACACAGTCACACACACACTGGGCACTTGCAGGATTCAAACCCCTACCTAACTATGTTATGACACTTGTTAGAGACGCAGTAGCGGAGCGCGCTATTCACATTACTGGGTATAATTTCTGCTCCTGACATATGTATAGTGTGCTGACATCATTATGGATGAAGAGGTATGTACATCTGTTACTATCCATCAGTAAGGGGGAGAGCATATCTATGCATTAACTTTGCACAGGCACAGTGGCCTACTGTACTGTAGAGGCAGATGCCAAATACACTGTGGATAGCCTTCTGTATTCCCTAGGGACAACGGTCAGGTATTGCACTCTATGGCCATATGTTTACCTGTCAGATGCACGTATCTGTTGATCATATACTTTTTGTGGGTCTTTATTGCCATAGCCTTCCCTATCTCTATAAACAATGTGTGTACTGTGGGAGATGTTTGCATATGAGTGGGATCCAGTACTTTACTTATGTCTCTGTTGTAACTTCACTGTGTGCACTGGGCAGATGTCTGTATTGTGGGAGGCTCCTGTGTTAACACATAGAAATGCCAGATATGTGTGTGCAACTGCTGAATTGTGACATGGCCTAAGTGTGTGAGCATGCCCAGTTCACAGTCTGTATGGCTTTTTGACTGCCACATCTCATTTATCTAAGTGTGCGAGCATGCCCAGTGTGACCTTTCCTTATGTTTGGATCTGTGGACCACCACATTTCTGTTTGTGTGTGGACGCCATCTATATATCACATGTACAGTTGAGTGTTGGACATCAGGTTGTGTTCTTACTGCCCAACTGCTGTGTGTCTGAACCTAACAGGCATTATGCTGTGCCTGCAGGGTTGCCATGGGATAGTTTGCATACAGTTGTCATCATCCTTTCCTGCTGACCAAACAGTTGTATTGTTGTATAGTGTACTGGTGCAAAACTTTCACTGTGGTGGACAGTATGATCAGTTTCAGTCCTATCACTGCTTGTAATGTTTATAGTGAGCACACCAGACTGGTTGAGGGCCAGTTGTGCAGATATGACCATGTTGCATTTTGTTCAGATATGGACAGCTCAGTACATGATTGTCTGACATTGTTATTGTATTCCACAACTTGTGTGGACAGTGACAAACAATGGCCATGTGCCCTAGTCCATTTGTAATGCTAGTCAGAGAGTGTTTGTCCTTCAACACACATTTACTGGTGTTTGCCATGACATATGTCACAGTTAGTGTGCTGTGCCTCTGTCTACCCATGACATACAGGTGATATCCAGGGTACACCTGCCATCTCCCATCCAGTCATCATGTTTCCTCTGGATGACAGTAACCGAGGGACTCCCTGGATATCCTGTAGTGGGAGTTTAGTCATGAATGAAGTGAGCTTCTGGGTTGTGGACCAATCAGTACAGCATGTCCTGTTTATGTCTGTGCTGGGGTTCAGGCCTGTCATCTGCATAGGTCACCAGCATTCAATGTTTACATGGTGCCAAATGTCCATTGATACCAGGTTTGTCATGGCTCTAAACATCAGGCACAGTTCACCTCCAGCCAGGCAGTATGGCACTGTGTGGAGCTGCAGTTACTTTACTCAGGCAACACATGGCATCTGTTACAGCTCTGCAATCCTCCTGGTGGGATATTTGTGTGGTCATTCCAGTTGCTGCAGGTGTCTGCTACGATACATCCCACAGGGGCCATTGTACTCAATTGTGAGGCTGCAGTTTGTTTAATCAGCCAACACATGGCATCTGTTTGAGCTCTTTGATACTCCTGGTGAGGTACGTTTGGGGTCTTTCCAGTTGATGGAGGTGTCTGCTGAGGTACATCCCACAGGAGCCATTGTATTCAATTGTGAGGCTGATGAAGGATGACTGCAGAGCCACAATGACCTCCCCTGATCTAGATCTGACTACCTTCATGATTAGGTGGGTATATGGTATGTTTCTGTAACCACTACAGCCACATGCTTGTCCAATGTAAGATATCTATCAACTTGTGTCCCCAGGTCTCTTATTACTTCTTCAGTACTTCATGGGTTAACAAATATGTGGTAATTGGTGGGCACTTACTGTATATCCACAGGGAATGACTATACACTTTTCTGCAATTAGCTTGCTGACATGGCTATGGCACCAGTTGTCTGTTTCTATGTGGCCCTTTTGTGGGATGCTTGTGCAGCTGGAGGGTCAGATATGGTGGCCAGTTTGTAGTCCTCTGCAAACTTGTTCAGACACAGTCCTTCCATGTTGGCCTGTACCTATGGGACATATATACCAAACAAGGGAGGTCCCAGGACCGAGCTTTGTGGGATGTCAGTTGTATCTGGTTTGTAGTCTGACATGGCTGCAGCATTTCTGACCATGTCAGTCCTGTCCTTGGGCTGGTTTGCAACCCCTCTACTGACATAGGGGTTTATATTTAAGCTGGTGAGCTTATCTATAATGAACACGTGGGGTATTGTATGGAAGCCTTTTGCAAGGTCCAGCTAGGCTGTGTGGACCACATTCCCCTCATCAATGGCCTTAATGATTGTTTCAAATGAGTCAAACATGTTTAATGGGCAGGATCTGCACTTAAGAAAGCCACACTGGGTAGGGTCCAGTAACAGTAGGTCCCCAATATCTTTATGTCTGAGGTACATGCTGATCCTTTCCATAGCTTTGCAGACCAAGCTTGTCAGGATTCTGGGGTGGTAGTTTGCAGTATCCATTCAGGCAACACCTTTGTGGAGAAGGACCACTGTTGTTGTACACTGCTCTTTGGGTACATATCCTGTGGTAAGGCTGACATTGAGCAGTAGTGTTATATGGCGTTCCATTCTTCTTGGAGTCTATGTTGGACTCAGCCCAGGACACCATCTGGTACCATTGATGTGTGTTTTGCTTTGTAGATGCTGGCTGTTACCTCAGCATCTGCAATGTCAGGGGGCCAGCACTCTGCTGGGATAGATATTTGGCATTTGGGGGAGTTTGCACTGAACCTGTCAGGTTGGATGTTGGCAATGTGTGTGTGTTTGGTATATTGTTTGTATTATTTGAGTGATTCAGAGCATATCTGTGAATTCCCAACAAGGTTCCTACCATCAGTTAAGAAAGCCTTGTGATCATCCTTAGTGTCCTGTACAATTTGTATCTTCATAGGTTCATAGGTTCATACTAGGCTATCTGCCCTAGGGCATTTATAAGCCTAGCCAGAGTGTGTGTGGCTTTCGCCACCCCTTGCTATGTGAATATTATGGCCATTTAGGATTTACTTTACTGTGCCTCTATCTAGACGTGACACAGTGAAGTCCCCCAGTGTACATGTACGATCACCCATACACTTGGCAAGATTCCTGTTTGAGAGTCAGTGAGGGGCTCTGCCTAACATGGAGTGGGATTCCCTTCCTGGGGTGTAGGGATCCTCTGGGTTATGTATCTGTCCCTCCAGCACATCCTATTTCATTATGTGTTGAGGTTGACATCTCTCGCTCTCACAGCTCTGATGGATTTGGGTTTTCTGGGGTGGAGCATGTCCATTAATCCTGTGTTGGACATGGCCTTGTACAACAGGCATACAACTCCTCTGCGTAGGCAGTATTTGACTGTATACAGCTGGGGTGTCTACAGCCAGGCAGCATATGACATATATTTGAGACCCTTTATCCTCTTGGTGAGGTACCTTTGAGGTCTTTCTAACTGCTGCAGGTGTCGGGTGAGGTACATCCCAAATGAGGCATTGTACTAAATTATGGGCCTGATAACAGAACAGAATAGGGGCACAATGACCTCTGTTGATGTAGATGTGATTCCTTTCATGATAAGGTGGCCAATATAGAAGGTCTTCCTAGCCACATTGGCAATGTGAGTGTCACATGACAGGTTACTGTCCACTTGTGTCCCTAGGTCCCTGATTACTCCTTCCATACGTAATGGATTACCACCTATGTGGTTATTTGTGAGTACCTTGTTTGGTATTTGGTGAGACATTCATACTGTCCAGTGTTTTAAGGAAGGCTGAGTGGGGTTACTGTGTGTGAGAGTGTGGTCTGTAGCATGCTACAGACTGTACAGCAGTTTTGCCTATGGCTAGTTGCACATGGGTGGTCTCTGATGCTTCATGCATTGTCAGTTACCTGGACGTGTGTGTATCTTTACTGAATATGGATACTCCCCCTCCTTTTATGGTTTGCTCCAGGTTTTGGGGCCAAGACGCATGATATGAGGTATAACCTGGTAGTGCTGGTGTGCTCTCAGGAGCCTTGCTGCAGGTTTCTGTCACTGCACAGACATCGATGTTCTCCATACTGGGGAGGGCCTCAGGAGCATGCATCTTGAGGTTTAGATGTCTGGCATTGGGCAGCATTACCCTTATATTTCTTTCCACTTATGTTTTCTAGGGAGGTGGGTTACTCTTTTCAGCCTTGCCTACAAAAGTCTCTATGGAGGTGGCAAGAGCCTTAGCCAATATCCAGACGCCCAGGGGTGACAGGTGCAAGCCATCCCTGGCAAAGCAGCATGGCTTGTCAAGCATGACATCCCAAGTGGACAGACATTGGATCCCCTTGGAATGACACCAGTAATTGTGCCACTTGTTAGAGCTGATCATTCTGTGTTTGTACTGTGGCATCATTCTTGGTGAAGGTAGGATGCTGCCCAAGGTCAGAGTCATACCGGCCTGGCCTACATAATCGGAGAGCTCATCTATGTCTCTTTTCATGTAGTCCAGGGAGGTACATCTCAGGTCATTCACACCAGCATGGACAATGACTGCATCATATTTGTACTTGCTTTGGGGTGACCTGCGTGCTTGTGTTATGTGGCATATTGTAGCAGCCTGCAGGCAGCTTACTGTACCCTTTCCCTTGTTCAGTCTGGTGAGCGGTTCAGCAGTGTGTCTGACTATGGAGTCACCTATTACAACTGTATCAGGCATGTTGTTTCTCCTTCTGGCCTGTGACTGTTTGGCACACCAGCTTTGTGTACTATGTGTTGCATGTGCTATGTTTGGAGGTAGTGGTTGCTTGGGTGTCTGCTTTGGAGGCCTCTGTTGATGTAGTGTGTTTGTAATTAGAGCCTCCGGGAATGTTTTTCTGTGTTTATGTCTTTGGTTTGCAGTTGTGATAGGTCTATGTGAGACTGGGATTGTGGTGTGTGTGGTTACCTTCTCCTCCTGACTAGTTTTGACAGTACTGAGTTGAGAGAGCTCAGCCTCCGGTTTGGATAAATGGTTGCATCTCTCACATATATTTGTATTTCTTGGGGGGAGGAGAGGGTTGTCTGTGTACATGGGGCAGGTGTAACATTGCCTCAAGATTCACAGATTCAACTTGTTGTAGCTGGCCTTAGTGGATTGTATGAGTGGACATATTTTATTGCCATAATACTGATCAGAGATTACTTCCCTTTTTAGGTTTGCTCTATCATGTAGTAGCTTCCTCATTCTCTTGCATGGTTTGGTAATGGCTGGGGTCCACCATGCCAGATGTCTGCGTGTATGGCATTGTGTCTTGGTTTTATTTGGGATTGCATAATCCATGCATTCCTGGCAGTGTTCATGGAATGCATGTATAATGGGTTTTGAGGTGTGGCCCATATTTTGCACAGGCACAGGGCCTTTACTGGATTCCACATCAGTTTGGAGGAGTGCAACATTTGCTTTACACATGTTTTTCACTGTGGTTTTATGGCCAGGGACTGTGGTCGGGATGTGTAGATCCAGTGTGATTACTCTATGGTCTGATCTTACCAGTGAGGGATACACTTCTCATCTGGCCATACAGTACCCATGTTGCTGATTATCATGTCCAGTATGCTTACCCCTCTTGTGGGAGTGGTACTTTGTTCCTGAGCATTTTGGTTTATGGATTCTAGGAACCTTTGTCCTAGGGTGTTGGAGCTAGAATAATGCTCCCAGTCTATGTTTGGGTATTTTCAGTCACCCAATATAATGTGGTTTGGAGAGCTTGATATATTCATGTATTCCAACATAGGCCAAGTGCAGTTCCTGATGTTAGGATGGTAGTCTGTAGCAGGCTACAAACTGGGAGGCAGTTTTAGCCACTGTTACTTGACCATGGCTAGTCCATGCTGCCTCCTATTGTGGTACCAACATGGGGTGTGGTTATCCTTGACAATTATTGCTAGAAACCCTCCTTTTGTAGCTTGTTCCATGTTTTGGGGCTGTAAAGCACAGTATGAGGTGTAACCTGGTAGTGTTAGGGTGCTGTTGTGAGCCTTGACCCAGTTTTCTGTTACAGAACAGATATCAACATTCTCCATGCTGAGAGGAGTTTAGACTGCATGCATCTTGCTGTTCAGACTTCTGGCATTGGGTAGCATTACATCTAGGTTCTTATCACTTGTGATACCTATGGAGGTGGGTTTGTGTTTTGAGCCTTACCTATTCAAGGCACGCTGGGGGTAACAACAACCTTTGTCAGTATCCATAAGGCCAGGACTGATAGGTGCACACCACCCCTAGCAGGTGGAGCATCATGTCGTGCTCAGCATGTCATCCCAGGCTGGCACGCATTGGATCCCCTTTGACTAACAGCAATACTTCAGCCAATTATTGCAATTGATCATCTCATCTTCATATTGTGGCATCATGCTTGGTGAGGGTAGGATGTTAGTCAGGGTCATCAAGTTTGCATATACTACATGGTGTTACATTGCTTAACACATGGCAATCATGCCTCAGGTGGTGCTGCAGGGCTGCCTATGTTGGATGCACATACTACACTCCCTGTACATGTTTGAAAGCAGGTTGTGTCAACTTAGGCGTCCCTTTTACTATATGTGTGAGTCGGAGAGAGGTATCATTTCCAGGGTCCCTACTGAGCCAGTGTATGTGCTATGCGTTGCTGCTTTGCCAAGGCCAAGGCATACTGGGCACGCCTCCTTCTGCCTACTGGGGCAGGCTCAGGTTGATCCTCCTCCGAGTCACGCTCTGCCTGTGATTGACTTGGCAATGATGGGGGGCTGTTTGGCCCAGCCCTATGCTGATCCTGCTGCAGCTGTTTTCACTGAATCATATTATGTAACATAGCACATACCATGACAATTTGGGTACATGTAGTTGGTGAGTACTGCAAGGCTCCACCAAATGTGTCTAGGCACCGGAACCGGGAATTGAGCAGCCCGAACACATGCTCGATTACATTTCGTGTTTGTGCGTGTGCCTCATTATGGTGTTCCTGTTCAGGTGTGTGTGCATTTCTGATGGGTGTCATCAGCCATGGCTCCAGTGCATATCCAGCATCCCCTACTAAGTGACCATGTGGGATGTCCCCACTGGCAAATGTCTGGTACAGCTGCGTCAGATACCAGATATGGGAATCATGGTAGCTTCCAAGGCAGCCAGCACACACATTCATTATTATGCTCTGGGCATCACACATGACCTGGCAGTTGACGGAGGGGAAGCCCTTGCGGTTAATGTAGGCCCTACCCCACTCACCAGCTGGTGCTTTGATGCATATATGCATGCAGTCTATTGCACCCACTACCTCAGGGTATTCCGCTATTTGCTGGAAGAGACGCATATCTGGCCAATGCCTCACGGGAATTGGGGAAATATACATGATCTCCGACATGTGCTGACATGGCATCCAGGAACTGGTGCAGTACCCTGGATACTGATGCCTGTGAGATCCTCATCATATCACCAGTTGGTGTCTGGAAGGTACCTGCTGCTAGTATTCTTAAGCCAACACATACCTTGGTTTCCACTGGGATGGGTTCCCCTCTGTTGGTTCTGTGTGTGAGGCATGGCCTGCGCAGCTCAACAATTTGCTGCAGGAGGTCTCTGTCCACTCTATAGCGCTCCACTATCTCCAGCTCATGTAACCCCTGGTAGGTGACCCTGGGCCTGTACACTCTTCTCTGTCTCCTCACTGTGGGTTGTCTGGCAGCATTTGCATTGTCACCAGCTTCAGCAAGTCGCCTATGTCTCCTTATGACAGCTATGGCAGCCCCTAGCATTTTTGGTCTGAGTGAAGCTTTTTCAGTTTTCACTTCTAATAGCTTACTCCTGTCTTGCAGTGTCTCTTGAGAGAATCATACTGCACTGCTGTTTGCAGACTTTTAAGTGCTGGGCTGGGCTAGTATTCTGCCTGTGTAATTGCCTGCTTCTAATTGTTTTCACCTGCTAGCTCCAGCAGTATTCCCTGCTAGCTTCCTACTATTTCTGTTGCTTCCTTTTTCCTTTCTGTTTCCTCAGGGGGGAGCAATGCGCATTCCAGTGGAAACACGCTCACAGTGACTTACACACGCGCACACATGCTTACACGGTTTAGAATCTACTTATTTGGGTTAAAACACGCATACACCAGCGCAAACAGTCTTACAAGTCTGCCTACAGGCTCCCACATGCTCAGTTTACCTTACACGTGCACACACTGCCCTACTCGCACCTCCTGGTGTGCACACATGCGCATGCATGCCCAGCAAGAGACTTTGGTGTTGGCAACAGTGTACACCTTCCATTTCTTGACTTTCCCATGCTTATCTTGTGGCACTCCTCTTTCCATGATATGTGTCTGACATCTGTCACATAACACTGACCTCCAATGAACTGCATTTCTTTCTGCCATTCCCCCCTGTGATGTCACCTATCTCCTACTCTGTTCCTCCCCTTATGTAACTCTTACACTACTCGGAATGTGCTCATTTGCTATGTGACAGTGGGATTCAGTATCCTAACACTCATTTACATAGGATTGCCTACTAATGCTTAGTTACATGTCTTAGACTCAGCTTCCCCCCTTAGCAACCACTAAACGGTGGCCATGTTGTTTTTGGTCTGCTGGTCCCTGCATTGTATATCCATGCATTGCATAAAACACATATTTATGGGTTTATAACCTTACTTTTTATGCTTTATGTAGCGCAGCCCGTTTTAATTATTTCTCATATTTGCATTGGGGTACCTTGCCAATGGCCACATATTTGGCCATTGGCATGCTGCCTGACACATATGCACCCTTTATTTGGAGCTGACATGGCTCCACTGTGTTATTTGCAGAAACGTACTCAGTTGTCAACTGAGTACATTTCTGCAGCTAACACGACTCTTACACGGGCTGGTTTGAGCTTCGTGGATCGCTAATCTACCTCATTTGCATGCCTTTCGGCTGCAAGTGGGGTGATTAGCATATCCACATCCTGCCCGTGTAAGAGTCGTTTTAGCTTTCTCTTACATGGTATTTTGGGCTGTTCCTGGATCGCGATGGCTGCATGGAGTCTTACACGGCTCTTAGACTCCGTGCAAGCCATCGTGAATCCTGCCCATTATCAATAACATCAGTTTTAAAGTAATCCAATAAATTTAATTTGCGACTAAAACAAAAAATATCTCCTTTCAGTTCATGTATTCTCGGCAGAACTGTTGGTACAAATTTAAGGCCTTTATCTAGAACACTTAACTCACAGTCTGATAATGCGTAACCAGATAGATTGACCACATACTTACAATCAGTTGGCATTGCATTAAACAGTTTAGTCCCATTTACCACATTTAAATGTTCGTTGGTATGTGTCGTGTTCCTTTTGGTGTCCCTGTCCATTCCAGCTCTGCTTTCAATTCGTCTGTGCTCCATGAAAAGTATTCATATGATTTCCATTCCCTGGTTTAGGGAGTGCAGGAAAATCTTCACCATCCATTTTACCTTCCGTGTACGACATTCCACTTTCTCCAGATGTATAACCATATCCTCCCTTACTCGCTGTTCCTTTTCTGTTCAAACTGCACCTGCTGACATTTTGCTTTAGGATTGGTCGCCACCAAAAAGGCTTGTTTGTTTCATAGTCGCGCAAATCACAAAACAGTTTGTTCTTTTCACGTTCAATAACCTCCTGTTCAAATGTCATTAACTGTTCATTGATTTTAATAAGAAATTGCTGTAACTCATCATGAGTTATTTTGTTAATTATATCCTTACACACTCCCTTGATTTCTTCTCTTAATTTCTGTTTTTTAAGCATGTCTCTCGCCACTAAAATGCAAACCCATTCAAGGCTGCATTTATGAGCTGCAGCGACCCATCTGTCATGAAACTGCTTCTCCTCCACTGAGGATAAATCAGAAGGGGTAGAGGGATTTCTAACAGTCCAGAGCCCCCGTGGAGTCATTTCCAGTTCCTCATACCTCTGCAAACTTTGTAGGTTCAGGAACCCTGACGTTTCTTTAAACAGCAATTTCTCAACATGTTGATACATATCTGAAACTTCTGGTGTAACAATGGTCTCCGTTTTTTTACCAATTTTGGAAAATAGATCCTGCTGCCATCATTTTCTTTCCTGCTCCCATTTGCTAAAAACTGTAGTAATGACCTCTGGAGAACTATGAATTTCTTCTCTACCTTGTACCCCCACCGAGGTCAATGAGCCATTCGCTCCATTAGATGGTAACAAAAAATTGTCCATAGACTTCTGTGTAACGTCCATGGCAGTCTCCCAAAACACTCTCGGTAGCACCGAATAGGAATCATTGGCCATAAACTTGAAAAACCACAACCCTTAGGAAGAAGCCAAATTGTATACCACAAATTGTAGACCAGTTCCACTGAAGTGCTTTTTTAAAGATTTATTGAAAAATGCAGAAAAACAGTTCCAAATCACAAAAAGTCGATCTTGTCTCTAGCGCCTCAGCCACACTTGCCTTTAACAGAGTAAACTCTAAACACTCATACTAGCAGCCTTTTATAATATCAGACACACCCACTTAATCAAATACTTAATTAAGTGGAAAAACATCCCCATAAAAACTTTTAAATGCATTAATATATTAACATATTAAGAATTACATTACAGAAAACTTTTCCATGTACATTCATGATCCTGTCCATCCTCATCACACCCAGTGCAAATCTTAACATCTTCAACTCTGCCATGTCAAGCTCTGAATCCTATCTTTTTGTCAATGCCACTATCTCCAACCCATATAACATAGCTGGTCTCACTACCCTCTTGTAAACCTTCCCTTTCACTCTTACTGGTACTCGTCTGTCACAAATCACTCCTGACACTCTTCTCCACCTACTCCATCCTGCCTGTACTCTTTTCTTCACCTCTCTTCCACACTCACCATTACTCTGAACTGTTGATCCCAAGTATTTAAACTCATCTACCTTTGCCACCTCTACTCCCTGCATCCTCACCATTCCTCTATCCTCCCTCTCATTCATACACATATATTCTGTCTTAGTCCTGCTGACCTTCATTCCTCTTCTCTCTAGAGCATATCTCCACCTCTCCAGGGTCTCCTCCACCTGTTCCCTACTCTCACTACAGATCACAATGTCATCTGCATACATCATAGTCCACGGAGACTCCTGTCTGATCTAGTCTGTCAACCTGTCCATCACCATTACAAATAAGAAAGGGCTCAGAGCTGAACCTTGATGTAATCCTACCTCCACCTTAAACGCATCCGTCACTCCCACCGCAGATCTCACTGCTATCACACTACCCTCGTACATATCCTGTACCACTCTTACATACTTCTCTGACACTCCCGACTTCCTCATACAATACCACAACTCCTCTCTAAGCACCCTGTCATATGCTTTCTCTAAATCCACAAGGACACAATGCAACTCCTTCTGACCTTCTCTGTACTTCTCCATCAACACTCTCAGAGCAAACATCGCATCTGTAGTGCTCTTTCCTGGCATGAAACCATACTGCTGATCACTAATCATCACGTCCCTTCTTAACCTAGCTTCCACTACTCTTTCCCATAACTTCATGCTGTGACTGATCAATTAATCCCTCTGTTGTTACTACAGCTCTGCACATCACCCTTATTCTTAAAAATTGGTACCAAAACACTTTTTCTCCATTCTACCATACAGTCCCTTATAGTGATTTAAATGCTAAAATACATCACCTTACAATTACTTCCTAACCATAAAACAAGAACCAAACATCAACTATTATTTATATTATTAGTACCTAAAAAAAGCTGAAAAAAGATGAAAAAGAAACTAAAACTATAACCACTAATAAAATTAAAAATAAAAATAAGTCTTAAACTAACCCTAAAAACTCCCCTATCAAAACTCATATTTATAATTATAAATACCTCAGATTTTTTACTATCTAACCAAGGATTTTAACTTTAAAAGAGGGGTGATGGTTAGACTACCATTCAGACCTGGCCATTTATTCAAATTACATTTTAACTGCCAAAGTAACTCCTGCTTTTCTCGAATTGTAGACCAAAGGCCACCTTGTGGGTTCTTTCCACCTTTTCTAAAATTACAAATTTAAACCAATGGTCCCTAAGCTCTTCAATATGTCTAAACAAGCCATTTGTTGTTTTTTCTTTCTTTATGTCATATTCTAATAAATGTGAAACATGTAAGTATTACTGTATCTTGTGAAGTTTTACTGTGGATAAAACAAAAGTGCTTATATGTGTATAGTGAAATAATTTATCTGTTTTTTTATTTTTTGAGTGGTTGTTTTTGAAGCTTTAATATCTGTGTCAAGCGCTTTTATTGTTTTCTGAGTTTGTCGTTTTGGTGTCTTGGTTTTTTAGTTAGTGGATTTGAACTCCTGAAGGGTATGAAGCTGTTTAATTTCATGTTGCAGCTTATCACAGTTTACATACTTCTCAACCTGTTAGTGTATGAAATCTGGACAAAGCCAAACATAATGGGTTGACAAATGCCCAAAACTGGGAACAGATTTTAAATATTGCTCTTATAAATTTAAAAATTTGCTAGAGTAACAGAATTTATGTTAGCATGCATTTTCTGAATGATGTGAAGTCTGAAATTCAAATGCATGCATTATTTACTGACTAGTCCTCAGTAATTTGTCAGAAAACCACAACCTTTTTGAGGAGCTGACCAAAAATAAGAGACACAAATCTGGGCATTCTGTGAAAATCAGGACAGTTGAGAGGTATGGAGTTTATTGGAAGGTACATGCTGGGTGTGCTGCCCCAACATTGCTAGTACTTCTTGGGATGTAAGAATGTCTGTGATTACATAATCTATGATTTCATACAGTTACATGCCTTTGAAGGGGGTTGAGTAGAGTTGTGCATTTCTTGCAACAAAGGATTTTAAATGTGAAGATAGGTTGGTTAAACAGGAGTCTGTTTTGTAGAGTTAGGGAACTTACTTTATGCCATGTCAGTAGCTCAACAAATAGCATACACACCTTTAGAGAAGAAGGCCATGGTTTCTATCACCACACTGGGTAGTTGGATTGTTTTTTAATAGTGAAACTGCAGTGCAGCATAAGGGAGGGTTTGCCACAGGACTGCTGGTGGTATTTGTACAGATAAGCTGATCCATATGTTTAATCTTTTGTAGAAAGTTTTTAATTGCGGACATGTCTGTAGGTTTGTGAATATACTCTCATAACAGTAGAACTTAGAACACAGATCACGGCTGCCACAGAATGACCACTACATGTAGCACCAGCAGCCATGCAGACATTAAGCCATCAGGTAAATTTCTTCAGTGCTGGGGTATCCCTATGTGAAAAATGAGAGAAATTATCAGACTGAGTTCATTGCAGGATCCCCAGCTTTAAAAGAAAGTACACCTCATGCAATTCCCATGTTTCATATTTGGTGCCGAAAAAGAAGCAATTCAGGTGTTCTCCACTAACAAATGCTCTAAGAGAAGACACAAAGGCTTGTGGTATTAAACAGTGAGAAATACTAAAGACTTACACATAACGGCAAGATTCAGAAGTTTTCCCTACAATAAAAACACATCTTGTAAAACAATAAAACCAATAATAAATGTTATACTAATAAAATAAATACAGCCTTAACATCAGTAGAAAAAATAGCCAACTATATAAAAAGACTGGCAGAACCCGAAGCCAGTGAGTACTGGATGGAAGGAGGTTGAGGCTGTCCTGAAATAATACTCTCCCAATAATGCTAGCCTCATCATAACAACTATTGCTGCAGGAATTACATTTGTATTTCGTAGAGTAGTAAGCAGGGTTTTCTCACCTCCAAGTAATGTGTGGTTGGTGTAGAATATACCATGTGGAACAGCAAGTGGTGCATTATAATAGGGGTGATTTCATAGGTTCATAGGTTCATAGTTAGGTACTAGGCTATCAGCCCTAGGGCCTATACAAGCCTAGCCATAACAATTCCCTGGCTATTGCTTCCCACAAATATTTACTTTCCTGGACCCCTGTCTAGCAGAGCTACTGATGTGATCCCTGGGGTGAATTTCCTATCTCCCATCCAATCATCAAGGTTCCTCTTGAAGCGGGCCATTGAGGCACTCTGCCTGACATGTATGGGCAGCCTATTCCAGAATATGGGGAGTCTCTGGGTCAGGAACCTATCCCTCCAGCATGTTATAGTCATCGTGATGACAAGGTTAAAATCCCTGGAGCATGTGGCACGGAGGGATTTCTTTAAGTGTAGCATGTCCAACAACTCTGGGTTTGACATGGCCTTGTATGTTCATAGGTTCATAGGTAGGTACTAGGCTATTGGCCCTAGGGCCTATATAAGCCTAGCCAAAAGGTACCCTGGCTCGCTACCCAAGAAAATTATTTTCCTGTGCCACTGTCGAGCACAGCCACAGAAGTGATCCCCGGGGTGAATTTCCTATCTCCCATCCAATCATCAAGATTTTTCTTGAAGAGTGATAATGAGAAGCTTTGTTTGATATAGATAGGTAGTTTGTTCCAGAGTATGGGAAGTCTCTGGGACAGGAATCTATCTCTCCAGAATGTTCTGTTTATTGTGGTGACAAGGTTTAGGTCCCTAGAGCATGTAGCTCGTAGGGATTGGGATTTCTTTAATAAGTGGAGCATGTCTAAAAGCTCTGGGTTTGACATAGCTTCGTGTGTTAGGCAGAGATTGCCTCTGAGTAGGCAATATGTGACGGAGCAAAGCTGCAGTTTTTTTAGACGGTCTGCGTAGGGCATCTGTTTGAGGCTGGTAATCCTTTTTGTGAGGTATTTCTGTGGCCTTTCCAGTTGTTGTAGATGTCTTGTGAGGTACATACCAAAAGGGGCATTGTACTCTATAATGGGTCTAATGAGTGACAAGTAGAGGGGAGCAATGACCTCTAATTTCCTGGATGAGAAACCATTTGTGATGAGGTGTGCCACATAGAAGGATTTCCTGACTACTGCAATGATGTGATTATCAAAGGAGAGACTACTGTCCACCTGTGTCCCAAGGTCTCTTATCACACATGCACTTTTTGGCATTGAGCTTGAGGCCATGGCTTTGACACCAGGCATCTGTCTCAGCGAGGCCCATTTGTAGGATGTCCACATCTTTTGGAGTTTTGATTATGGCTCCTAGTTTGCAGTCATCTGCAAACTTCTTTAGCCAAAGACCTTCTGTGTTAGCCTGTACTTCAGAGAAGTAGATACCAAACAGGAGAGGACCCATGACTGAACCCTGTGGTACTCCACTTATCACTAGTCTGAAGTTGGATTTGGAGTCTGCTATTTTCACAGTGTGGGTTCTGTCAGTGAGCCAGTTGGCAACCCATCTTGTGACATAGGGATTTATACCTAGTTTAGTGAGTTTATCTATGATTCCAGAGTGGGGGGTGGTGTTGAAAGCCTTGGCGAGATCTAGATAGGCTGTGTGAACCACCTTAGCCTCATCTACGGCTTTGGTGACTGCTTCAAAGAAGTATATCAGGTTTAGGAGACATGATCTGCCTTTTACAAACCCAAACTGGGTGGGGTTCTGAGTTTGGAGATTACCAATGTCATTGCTTATAAGTTCCATGATGATACATTCCATAGCCTTGCAGACCAGGCTCGTTAGGCTAATGGGGCGGTAGTTTCTGGGGTTTGTGGTGGATCCCCCTTTGTGGAGTGGGATAACCATCGCTGTGCACCATTCAGTGGGCACATAGCCTGAGGTGAGGCTATGATTGAACATGGTACTTAGGTGGGGTGCCAGTTCATTCTGTAGTTCATGTAGAACACAGCCTGGGATGTTGTCAGGTCCCATGGATGCTGTGTTCTTGGCTTTGGATAGTGTGTTTTTTACCTGTGCAGATGTGATTACAGGAACTTTGCATTCTTCTGGTATAGAGATGGGCCCTTTAGGGGATGACAGGGGGTAAAGTTAACACTGAACTATCTGCCAGGATATTGGCAATATCAGTTAGTTCTGTATATTTAGTGCCATTGTGCTGTAACTCAGAGCAGATCTGAGTGTTGCCATTGAGATTCTTGACATAGCGAGGACCCACAACTCCAGAAGGCCCATGATCTGCCACTTACCATCCATGCTGAAACACAACGTTGTGTTATGTTCTGCACTGCTAACTCCTTTTAGAAATTTTAAGTGCTGAACATAACGGAAGTTAGCAAAAAAGGTATTTTTATTTACTCTAAATTAAATAAACAAAAAAAAAAGCTAAGTGATACCATGGGCTTGCATTTACCTCTGTATTCTCGTGATGCCTATATGCATATGCATGCATGATAGTCCAGTGACGTTGATCTGACAGGGCACTTTATTATTTATTTATGTTAAGTACTGAAGTGTTTCTTTACTTATCATAAATAAACAGACATATATCCCATGGTGACCTCCCTAAAACAGATGCAGATTTCTGCTCCTTGCCATCCCATGATTCATTGGGAAAGCAAGCAGCAGAAAGCCCGAGGATATTAAATGATTAGGTTGCAGACTCCCAATTTAAAAGCTCAGAAGTGGTTAACATGAGATAAGTGTCTTTTCATCCCAATGAAAAGGACACTGTTCAATTTGTAAACCCATTTGTATATGTGAGAATGAGATTACAACGATTACAACTTTGCATCCATTTATATTTACTCTTTTTTATTTTTTCTACAGCACTTTGCTTATTTTCTGTGTACTAAATGAAACCGGCCGATCTCCCATCCACTCATCCACTCATCAATTCAAGAGAGTCAGAGTCAATGAGGGACTCGTAACCTGGACTTTTTTATTTATTCCAGAGTGAAGGGCCTCTTGGTTATGAATCTGTCCCTCCAGCATGTCCTATTCATTTCAGTGCTGAGGTTCAAGTATATGGCATCTGTTTGAGCCCTTTTGATCCTCTTGGTGAGGTACTTTTGGGGTCTTTCCAGTCTGTCTGAGCCAGTTTGCAATCAATCCATCTGACACAGGGGTTTATATTTAAGCTGGTGAAGGTAGTGTGGACCACCTTCCCCCGTCCAACGGCCTTGGTGACTGTTTCGTTGCTGTGCACCTGTAAGGCTGATTGAACAGTGTAGTTATGTTTGGGTTTTAGCACTTCTTGAGTTCATGTAGGATGCAGCCGGGACACCATCGGGTCCCATTGGTGCTGCTGTGTTTGTGCTTTGGAGATGTCTTACTGAGGCATCCTGAGATGTCAGGGGGCAGCACTCTACTGGGATAGATATTGCTTTTTTTTGGGGGGAAGTTTTAGCGCGAAAACCTGTCAGCTAGGATGTTGGCAATGTCTGTGGGTTTGGTGTATTTCAAAACATAACTAAACTTAGTCTTTTGTGATTATCCCGTGTCTTCTGTCGAAGCTGGCCTTGGAACAATTGGCCTTAGACAATTTTATGTGTGGCGTGGTTTTTGATGCTGATGATGCCTTGATGCTCCTTTTTTTGGTCTTTGCTAAGTAGCTTCCCCTTCCTCTATTATAGCTTGTTTTTATATGGGGGTCCATAAGACAGGACGTCTGCCTTTGGAGGATTGGTCTGAATGCTATAAAGGATCAGCAGTTCTGCAGTTTTTTTCCGGGCCTGGGGCTTTTGAAGGGTTCCACCTCTTTTGAGAGAGGTGAAATTGCTTTTAGAGAAGTTTTTCACTGTGGTTTCATAGAGTCCCTATTGGTGATGATGAGGTCCAGTATGTTTTTCCCTCTTGTGGGGAGTGGTACATGTTGTTCCATAGCATCTGAGTTTATAAATTCTAGGAACCTTTGGGTCTTTGGGTGGGTGAAATTAAGCCCAATATAATGGTGTTGGAAGTGTGTGTGTGTGTGTGTGTGTGTGTGTGTGTGTGTGTGTGTGTGTGTGTGTGTGTGTGTGTGTGTCTGTGTCTGTGTGTGTGTGAGAGAGAGAGAGAGAGACAGAGACAGCGAAACCATAACATTCAGCTGCCCCTGATTTTCAGGGATGAAGCTAATTTTGGCTCAAACGTTTGCTCTGTCCCTCCTAAAACTGGTAATTGTGTGAGAAAAGATTCTGGATCACACTTGGTAAATAATGACTATAATATTCTGGGATGGATTTGCAAGCCTAGTGTGATCTAGGTGCAGTAAGATGGAAAGCAACACTTTACTGGGGCTGTCGGTTTGAAATATAATCCAGAAAGAGGCTATAACTTGTGAATGCGTACGGGGTGGTAGCTGTGGATTAAAGCAATTTATGTTCTTCTAATTGGTGGGGGCTGTGAATTAAAGCAATTTATGTTCTTAGAATTTGATCTGATTAACCAATCTGGTTTTACAAAACCAGCATGTATTAGTGTGAAATATGTTAAAATATTTAGTCCCTGTTTTATTTCCTCTCTGTCTCTCTCTCACTAGTTATGTGAAAGTTAAAAATGTATCAGATTATACCAAATATCCTTGACTTTTTACTTCATATTTTTGGTTTGTTCCTTACAAAATGTGTGTCTTTCTGGCAAATCATTGAGAACTGCAGTCACTGAATATTGAGACATCTGAGTTTCCGAATTTATATCCATCAGAAAGTGCATGCCAGTACAAAAACTCTTGTCCTGGCAGCATTGTATGTATTTAAAAGTACTATTAAAACTTTGTTCCTCGTGTTTCAGCTTTGACCTCTATTCTTGTACTAAGAGGTCAGGGGTACTATCTGTTATCACAGTCTGATAAGCTGTACATGGCAAAGTGGCTACAGCTGCTGCATGGGGGTAAGGAGTGTCTGTGAATGAAAGTAACTTACCCACCTGTTGTTTTCTCAGTTTAACAGTCTGCAATTGCAGGACTAATGTGCCCTTGTGTGAAATAAGCTGAAATACTTGTGGCTGCTGTTCATTCAAACCACAGTGAGATTACATCCCTCTCAAATACCCCTGATTTTGCTTTATATTTTGGTCTGGTCCTCATAAAATGTGTGGTTTTCTAGCAAATTATTTAAAATTACAGTCAGTAAATAATGGAGGCATTTGAATTTCAGACTTCATAGCCTTCAAAAAATAAGCATACAGGAGAAATATTTAAAATATGTTCCTAATGTTGGGCCCTTGTCACAAATTATTTATGTTTTGTTCCTGATTCTTGATCTAAGAGGTTTGGAGGCATTTTTTTATTTTTATCAGATAAAATGTACACTGCAAAGTGGTTGTGACTGCTGGATGGTGATAAGGGATATCTATGAATTAAAGTAAATTACACTGTTTTTGATGATTCAGATTAAACAGTCTGGGTTTTCAGAACCAGTGTGCATTTGTGAAAAATAATTTGGTATATTTATCTATCTATTTATTTATTTTATTTGACATTTGTTTACCAGGAAAGTCCAACTGGGTATGAGCCCATCTTCAGTGGAGGCTCAGGAAGAAACGCATTTACACTACACAATATGAAGACAAGACAACTGTGTGCATATAACAAACCTGAAACACCTTAGTATGTCCATAATGATTATTTATTTATCACAATCAGACATCAGAAGTGTACACAGTCAACGATGGAGCTATAGTTGCGGGGCATGGGCACTGTCATGATCAAGTTAAGCAGCCTGCCTGATTTTGCTACACTAGTATGCATTTATGTAAAGCAAGTTGGAATACGTTACTGTAGCCATTTTTTATTACAGTTTAACATTTGTGTTGTACACAGTCAAGTGGCTATAACTGGTGGGTATGGACATTGAGAATTATCATTATAGAGTTTAAGAGGTCTTTTATAGTGGAGATATTTTAAAACAGTAAAATAAAAAAATAAATAAAATAGATAATTTTATTATTAGGTAAGAAATGTTCACTTCTTGCTGGAAAAGTATACTCAACTTTAAACCAAGCACATAACAAATTTGATTTATTAAACAATAATAAATCTCAGCTGGGGTTCCTGTGCAGAGCCTGCATGCCCTGCCTGTGTTTGTCTGGGATTTTTCTGGGTACTCCAGTTTTCTCTCACCTCCAAAGACATGCAGTAGGTGACTCTAAATTCTCCTTAGGTGTGTGTGTGTGTGTGTGTGTGTGTGTGTGTGTGTGTGTGTGTGTGTGTGTGTGTGTGTGTGTGTGTGTGTGTGTGTACCCATGATACGGAACAAAGGACTGGCAATCTGCTTCCTTTTCCCTTGTCTAGTAAAGGAGGCTGTCCATAGAGTCATTCTAGTAGTCAGACATGATTTGTGAGCCTGGATAGATGGATAATTTATCATTTAAAACAACCAGGATGGTGCATATTCAAAATAGCATGCATTATGCATGGTCCAAAAAAAAAAGACTGGTGTTGGCATAAGGACCAATTGTCTGAAGACCACCCAGGCATCAAGGTGTAATTAATCCACCAATGGGTACAGCCAAAGTAAATTCTGCTCTAAGAACCAGACTGGGCATCCATTTATTTGTTTATTTTATTTCCAATTTGGTTACCGGGGAAGTCAACTGGGCCCAGAGAGTCAGTTTTCAGTGGAAGACCAGGGGGAAAAGCTCCATGAAACAGATTGCAGTAAAGATAGCAGTCCAATAAAAATAAAAGTACAAGTACAAATACATATCAAATAATAAAAAGCATGAGCAATATTGCCCATAGTGGAAAAATATCATGCAGATACATTTTAACAAATTCATACAGTTAAAGTCAAAAGGTATTTACAATATTTACAGAGTGTGAGAGAGATCGTATGGGAATTAGCTATAGAAGGTTATAGCCAGCTATAAGATGTTTAGGAATTCAGAAGGATACCCTCCCGGGGGCTTTTGTTAAAGAGTTCTAGGTAGGGAGAATGCAGTTACATTTCCATTTGGAAGAGAGGTGGGTGTAAAGCTGAGTTTTGAAGTTGTTTGTGTTTGAGCTTCCATCTTGTAGCCTAGTAAAATGCACAAATGGGTATTCAGAAAGCAATCTCACAAATTCTTTAGCCAGAGATGTTTCAGAACAAACATTTACAAAATGCTAAAAACTAACTTGCAATGGATCTATGCCACAGCAGTAATGGATAAAATGTCACTGTCCTGTCCCTATATCTACTCCCTATAATGGTATTTGCAATAATGTAAAAGTAGGGAAAATCTGGGCTGCCTATCTCTGCTACTTTTCACTATGTATTTCACCATTCCACCATGCTTTTCTGTAAATAACTATGCTCAGCTGGTTTATTTAAATATCAATCAGTTTTTAGTCAGCAGATAGTTATTATGCAGAAAACATTTTCTCTAATTATGCTTCATATAATATAACACCAGCATCTAAGATGTATTTATCAATGCTGAATTGTCTACCAATATATAAGCAATTTAGCAGTTGTTTGTACAAGTCATGTCAAATCATATTTGTAATAGTAAACTGAAACAATGCAATCTTTTCAGAGTGAACTAGTACAATGCAGAACAAATGTTTTGATCATTGTGTATTTAGAAAGTGTCAAAATATTCTTCATCCAGAATGCAACAAGGATATAATAACAACATGTTAACAAAGTGGCAATGAAGCTACCATGTGGAATATAATGCACTTTTTAGTGCCTTGCTTTGCTATGAGGCATAGTTGATAAGTTTTATGGGTGTCATAGGAGTTTCAGGGTCATTTAGTCAAAAGACTTTGTATGCCTGCCTATACTGTCTGGTTTTGCCTTCTTTGTCATGGAAGAAAACACCTGTTAGTCCTGGGGCAAACTTGAAAGGGCCCATCCAATCAGTCATCTAAGTTTAGTTTGAATGGAGATATTGAATTGCATTGTTCAACCTCAGAAGAAGATTATTCGAGAGAAGGGGAGGCATGTTCTGTTTACCTGCTGAAGAAGGTTTAGCTCTCTGGTTCTAGTATTAGCTGAGAATTGGGTCTACTGAGATATAGGAGTTGAAGGACCACTGGATCTGTAATAGCACAGCACTGATCTTCCCTCGGGAGTCTATAAAGCCCAGAGTAGAGGGAAAGAGTTTCCAGACCCTCCTGATAACTAAGGTTCTTAACAAAAAATATCTTTTTGATTAGGAACCTCTGACACCAAAGATCTTTTTGGTTAGGAACCTCTGACACCAAAGATATTTTTGGTTAGGAACCTCTGGGTTTTTCACATTTGTTGATATGTGATGTGAGACACATACTAAATGGAACAATGTATTCTATAATGGGTCAGTGTGTGTAAAGAGGAACAACAACCTCTTTGAATCTGGATGAAATATCTGTGTCTATTAGTTATGCTAAGTAGAAGCTTGTCCGCCTTTTTGATATTCCATGAGGAAAGGGTGTCCTTCTGTACTGATCCTTCTTTGATGCCTAAGGTGATTAATGAATTCTCACTTAGTTATTAATTTGCCTACTTTTTCCCCTCTCCGCAATGTGAAAGTGAGGGGGTGCTGCATACGTTGGACATGCATAGACAGCTCAGATTTTATTTGGATAAGACTAAAACTATCAGAAAATCTGACCAGTTGTTTGTTTCCTTTCATCCTAGGTATTTAAGTTTAGTTATTTCCAAGAAAACTATTTCTACTTGGATTTCGAAGGCTATTTCTTTTTGTTACACTTTTCATGGCAAGAGCCTTCCTTCCTCTATAAAGGCTCATTCTACTAGAGCTGTGGATTATTCTGGTGCTTTTTCCAAGGGCTTAGATGCTAAATATCTTCTTGAAGCTGCTACCTGTACTTCTATGCATACTTTTACCAAACACTACAAGTTGGATGGTATCTCTTGGGCCAGAGCTGGTTTTGTCATTCTTCATGGCTCCTTAGAGGGCTCTACTGCTGTTTCCTCTTCCCAAGTTCCTTCTTGAGCTTTGGCACTCTCCCATACATGATGAATACTGCAGCGGTCAATGTAAGGACATAGTACAGTTTGGGTAAAATCTTACCATAATGGTAGATGTCCTTGCTTTTCCTGCTGCAGTATTCCCTCCCACCCTCCATCCCCCTAGTCTTTTTCCTTCCTGGATGTTCAGGTTCTATTTGGTTTTCCTTGGACTGGTGTTCCTACTGTGGCAATCAGTTCTGAATTTGGTACACCTGAACACCACCTGTATGCCCCATGCTACAAGAGGAGTGTTTGGCTGATGTTCAGTGTACCTTAAAGCAAGGTAGGCTTTGATAAACTGACCAGACATCGGGCTTCCACGGCAGCAAATACCATACATGATGAATACACAGCAGTGAATGCAAGGACATCTACTGTTATGGTAGGATTTTACATAACTCTACTTTCATGGCTGAAGTTTGTGAAGACCTTGTTTGTTCTTACTTTATGCTGATGATGTGGTCTTATTTCACTCAAACCTGACCTCACCTGCCATACTACAACAACTATAAATTGACTTATTTTCTTTTATGAGGTGGCTTAATAACAAAAAGCTAATTCTGAACACTTCCAAAACTAAAACAATTTAATTAATTAATTAATTAATTAATTAATTTAATTAATTTAAACAGTGCTGCTTGATACCTCCCATAAACGACGGAAAAACTCTCAATCACTTCTTATCCATGACCATCTTCACAACCTCACTGATCACGTCATCCCCTTCTAATTCCTTGGTACGTGTGTAGCTTTGATCCCACAGTGAACTTACAGCTTCACCTTGAACAAATACAGAAAAAAATCAGTTCCCTCCTATTTTGGTCCTATAAAATGTCCCCCTTTCTCTCCAGACCAATAAGTAATGCCACAGACAAAGGCCTTCTACTACCACAGCTTGAATATGGACATCCACCGGTCACAGCAGCATCCAAGAAAAAGTCCTCCACCATCCAAACTCTAAGCAACTCCATCTGCCATTTCATTACAATCTCTCCTCTAGAAATGAGTATCATTATATCATGTTTAATAAAGCCAATTGGCTACCTGCCCAACAACATGCCAGACTGGTTCTTGGATCCCAGCTCCACAAATTCCTCAAAGACCACACCTGTCCTTCCCTTACTTCTGACCTATTCAGACACCCCCCACCCCCAGTTATAATCTAAGAAGTCTTACCCACTTTGGTCAACTTTTTTAATGCTCTAGAATCAGACCTCATTGCAGTAACCATTCCTTCTCCATCCTAGGCCACAAACTATGGGTATCCTACCCTACTAATATTAAAGACCTCACCTCATACCCTTATTGCACGCTCAGCTTAAAGATCATCTCAGGTAGAAGTTGGTTTGTAAATGATTTCTGTCTGGACACATCACCTACCCGCCCACTGACACATCAGCTAACCCCCCCCCGTGACACATCACCTTTCCCCCCAGTGACACATCACCATCCCCCCTGTGACATATCACCTCTCCCCTACTGACGCATAACCCACCCCCCACTGACACATCACCTACCCCCAACGACACATCACCTACCCCCCACTGACACATCACCTTCCCTCCACTGACACATCAGCTAATCCCCCCTACTGACACATCACCTTCCCCCAGTGATGCATCGCCATCCCCTCACTGACACATCACCTTCCCCCCTACTGACACATCACCTGCCCCGTCCCACTGAGACATCACCTAATCCCCCCACTGACACATCACCTACCCCCCACTGACCCATCACCATCTCCCCCCAGTGACACCACCTATCCCCTCAATGACACATCACCTACCCTCCACTGACACCTTACCATCCCATGCTGACACATCATCTACCCTCCACACTGACACATCACGTACCCTCCACACTGACACATCACCATCCCACACTGACACATCACCTTCCCCACCATGACACATCATCTACCCCCATGACACATCACCACCCCACACTGACACATCCCCCACCCGCCCACTGACACATCAACTAATCCCCCCACTGAACCATCACCTACCCCCCACTGACACATCACCATCCCATACATACACATCACCTACCCCCCACACTGACGCATCACCATCTCACACTGACATATTACCATGCCCCCACTGACACATAAATACACCCCACTGACACATCACCATCCCACACTGAAATATCACCATCCCCCCACTGACGCATCACCATCTCATGCTGACACATCACCTACCCCCACACTGACACATCACCATCCCACACTGACATATTACCATGCCCCCACTGACACATCACCTACCCCCCACTGACACATCACCATCCCTCCCACTGACACATTACCATCCCATGCTGACATATCACCTACCCCCTCACTGACCCATAACCATCTACCGCCACTGACACATCACCATCCCACACTGACATATTACCAAGCCCCCACTGAGACATCACCTACCCCCACTGACACATCACCATCCCATGCTGACGCATCACCTACCCCCCACTGACACATTACCATTCCACACTCTCCCCTTCACCAGGTAATAATATTTTTCTTCCTCACATTATTTCTAATGTGTGACATTATTTCTTTGTTGTATATAAAAAAATAGTTTCTTTGTTGTATGTAAAAAAAATTTTCTGACAGAATCTTTCCAGCTACTTTCCTGCTTTTGCATGGAACAAGCTTCCAGTGACCATTAGAAATATAACCCACATTCATGAATTAAGAAAACTCTTAAATTATACCTTAACAGCAGCTGGACCTGTAATTGTAATCATCCTGCCTGAACTCATCCTTGACTTTTTCTTTAACCGCTCTGTTATTCTCCTTTCCCTACTATTAACACTAACTTTATACACTAACTAATAATGTTGCACTGCATATATTAAATTCCACTTATATCTTTGACATTCGGCCTAGTGGCATGTTATTTTTACTTCTACTGTTATAAAAATGTGCTTATTTTTGACTTATTTTACTCTTCTTATGGCATTTTTACATCCTTTTTGGTACTCATTGCTTAATGTATAAGGTAGCACTTTAGATATATTGCTAAACTGTTTTGTTGTCGTATCGTTTACTAAACACTTTCTTCAGTTTTTGTATATAATGCTTTTTCTTGTCTTACTGTGAAGCTGTTCTCCCCAGGCCTCCTCTG
The DNA here is from genome assembly GCF_019279795.1 of Protopterus annectens. Taxonomy (NCBI): domain Eukaryota; kingdom Metazoa; phylum Chordata; order Ceratodontiformes; family Protopteridae; genus Protopterus; species Protopterus annectens. Next base: position 1,452,852,581 of record NC_056743.1, read on the forward strand.
AAAAAGGGCTTTTGCTCAGTCAAAATATCCCTGTAAATACTCTGAAATAAATAAATATTTTATACCAATATACTTAATTTTTTTATTTTTATTTTATTTAACATTTATATACCAGGAAAGTTCAACTTGGAACAAAGCCAGTTTTAGGCCCAGGGTGAAATGCTTGAGACATATGCCTGTGAATATATCTATTTTATATATATATATATATATATATATATATATATATATAGAGTCAGTCTTGCTGTCTTTTACACTTTGTGCTTTATCCCTTTACTATTTCATTCTCTTCCTCTTATTCCAACAACCCCTTCCTATTGCCCCTCATTCTGTGTACTTTATTTATTATTGTTCTTATTGCTGTTTGCACACATTTTGTTTGATGCATAATGCTTCTTGTTAACTTGCTTGTCTGCTGTCATGTATATTTGTCTGGACTGAGACTGAAATAGGTCCATTTGGGTCAGTGCTCCACTCTGGTTAACAAACAATAAATAAATAAACAACCAAATAAATAAATGAGAAGACTGCTTCAGTGTAAGCCAGGTATTTATACCTCTCACAGGCAGGGTTTCTGTGCTTGATAGAAGCTCATTATCAGTGAACATACAAGTCCTGCACTGCCTTAGGATAGTAAGTTCTAGGGGGCTACAGATGAAAGGTGAGCAAGTTTGCTCACCTTCCATATTGTCCAGTAAGTCTTAGCTGCCAAGTGCACAAGGAAGCTGAGAGAGGGCAGTGGGGACTACAATTTGACTAGTATTAGTCGTGCTAACAGAGTAACACACAGTGCGCTGCTACTCTTAGCACAGCTAGAAGCAAATCAGAGCAGCCAAGTGAAGATAAGTGTGAGCTAATGGTTACTGTCATGTCTGGACATATACAATACTGTAAAACAACTGAATAACAATATGAAAATATTTCGTCTGCCACTCATAAACCTTGTGTAGCACATGTTGAAACCGCTACGGATTACTTCTTTATTTCTACTGGCCATCTTTCACATGCTGTCTCATTTTGACCACACTTAAACCATGGCTTTTGCAGTTCAACTGTAATGCACACCAGCACTCAAAATATTTCTGCAAAAACTATTTGTTTTCTCACTGGGTTAGCTATTGTCTAAGAACCTTCTTTCACCTTTGGTTACGAATTTGTTGTTGCTCAAAGCTCACCTTTTATTTTGAATGTTACTAGTCGAGGTATATCACTAACACTATGAATTATGGAGAAGCAATGATTAAACCAAATCTAGCTGTACTCACTAGAAGGTAATGCTAGTACCTGGAGCATCAGTGTGCAGAACTACATAATTGCAGGAAGATGTACCTCTGTGCTTGTAAACTGCTACTACTAGGCCATAAACCATTCACTGACCTATATAGTGAAGAAACTGCAAGTCATTTTGGTTCCCACATTCCTGTGCCTTTCAGATAAATTACAGCAAACCTGAGACTTCCCTTCTACTATAGCCTAACTCAAAAAATAATTTTGACTTTTCTCCATCCAAGCCCCATTGCAGTTGTGTGTATGGGGACTGTAGGAAGCAGGATGTGATGTCAGGGTAAAAAAGTATGAATTCAGGTAAGCACTGATTAAATAAAAAAGGGGTGGGAAAGGATAGGCCTCGGCCTCTGGAAATGCAGGTGAGAGAGACAACAGAACGCACTGTATAAAAGGCGTATGACAGAGTAAAAAGAACATTAAAAGGGGCTCTTTCTATTAAACAAGGTTCAGAACAAAAGCCCAAGTAAACCCCAGTACTGGATATCTTTTACAACTACAAATGAGGAAAGCAACCTAGTCGTACTCGAACAAATGTTAACGAAGACTAAAAAGACCTGCGGAGTAGAATCATGACATACATATCTTTCAAACCGAAAATTGTCTTAATGCTAACTATCAGTACTGATTGGGACCTCAAGAAACAAGTTATAAATGCAATAAACAAACAAATGTTAGGTAGCCAGAAATCTAAAAATAATACAATGATGAAGGAATCCAAATACAACCGAAGGTAATATAGCAGGTCTGCACAGATCAGCAAAAGACCATATTGCTTTGCCAAGGATGGTCTGCACCTGTCTCCCCTAGGGTTTCGGATATTGGCAAAAACGTTATCCACCAATTAGATCTTTTTTAGGCAATGTCAAAAAGGGCAAAACTACCAACTTACTGAGAAAGTCTGCAAGCAACATTAAGGAGTTACTGCTCAGTGCTCGGAGCCCAGACAAGAACATCATCAGTCTTCAAGCCTTCCTCAGTCTGAAGAATGTAGACATCTGAGCTGCGACCAGGACGTGGTTTAAAGCCATAGAAAATGCACTGGCATTGCAAGGCTACCGTGCCTTCCACACATTTAGACCAATGACAGCTCAGACTGGGGCCAAAGATGGAGGTGTCTCAATCTACATTAGCAACAAACATACTTCCAGATTGGTTAAACAGAAAGACACTATGGAGCTCGTCCAAGTGCAAGTCATCATAAATAAGGTCCCTCACCATACCATTGTTAGCTCCAAGTCACCATCTATGCCCCTAGAGTCTCACAACTCTTGCCTAAAGCTACTAGAGGCACTCACCATCCAACCAAACACCTTATTCATGGCTGACTTAACTACCCCTCTATAGATTGGGAAATGTGCACTGTTTCAAACTCACAGGATAATACTTACTGGTTTTTATTTACACAAACACCCTGGAACACAGGATCAAACATATTGGATCTGGTAGTCACCAACATGGGACAGTATTGTATCACCCCTTTTGTTATGCCCTCACTAGTGAGATTGGATCACAAAGCTGTCTTATTTGAAGTAAAAATCAACCTGGGAAATCCAGCTAAACCAGTAACAGTTAGGAGCTATTCAAAGGCAAAGCACATCCTATTAAGTGACAGTTTGTCAAAATTCAAAATTAAAGGCTCCTCCTTAACTTTGAGACCAAAACTACCTATTCAGAATTATTCACAGTCCCTATACAAATGTGAATGGCTGAACAGAGGCTGACATACCTACTAGAAATAAACCCAAAGCAAACAATAAAAAGAAATTATTTATTTTTTTATTTATTTTACATTTGTTGATTGGGAAAGTCCAAATGGGTGCATGTCCATTTTCAGTGGAGGCCTGGGGAGAAAAGCTCCATTGTTAAATTTTAAGCAAAATATAAGATGTATGCAAAAGCATTCAAATTTACACAGCTAGTACCAAATGTAACACTGACCTTCTGCTTTAAAAGCCCACATTTGCATGGGTTTGCGCTTGTTTAAGCTCCACACCGTAGCGCCGAGCTGAGGTAAACTATTCCTGGTTCCAGAATGTTTGCACTTCAGTTTTTCCCTTGAATCTTGCTAGATCTTTCTCTCTTGCACCTCAAATAGCTTAATTGCTTTGCACTTCAACAGGTTTTTGTAGCAATTATTGTAGCACACCTAAGTGCCATCAGCACTAGTCATTCTTCACAGAAATAGCTCCAGTACTTAGTAGCTATGACCACACCTCCTGGCATGCTTAAGGAGCAGTTCCCTGTGCTTTCACCTATTAACCTGGTGCACTTGGGCATTCTGAGGCAGTGTAGCAACTGCCTCATGTACACAGACAACCCTCTCCTCTTACCTCCCAACACTGAAACTTGTGACAGATGCACTTATGTCACCAAATTAGAAGCTACGTACTCTCCAGCCAAGACCGGACTAGCTGGTCAAGAAGAGAAGGACAACAAACACCTGCACCACACCACATGGAACACATAGTCCTCTAGAACACCCACCATCACATCTCTCACTTAAAACCACAAACCACACACCCACCTTCACAGAGGCTCTCAATATAAATTTACCCAAACAGCAGAGACCTCCAAGACAGAAATGCACTCAACCACCACAACACTGCACAAACCACAGGACACATAGCTCACCTCCACAGGGTACCCCTCAACCTAATCCCCTAAGGCTAAACACTTTGCTCAGTACATTAATCATAGGTGACTCAATAGTGAGGCGCACAGATGTCCCGCTCACTAGGTTGAATAAGAAGGTAACAGTCAGCTGTCTATCAGGTGCCGGAATCCAACACATAACACATGCACTCAGGTCACACCACAGCAAGTACAAGTATGACTCTGTCATTGTCCATGTGGGTGTTAAGGACCTGAGATGCACCTCCCTGGATTACATGAAAAGAGACACTCAGATTATGTGGCCCAAGCAGGTATGACCCTAGCCCTGAGCAGTATTCTACCATCACCCAGAATATCGCAGTACAAACAAAAAATTGTTGACTTCAACAATTGGCTTAAGTTTCTGGTATCATTCTAAGAGGATCCAGTATCTGTCTGCTTGTGATGACATGATTGACAGACCCTGATGCTTTGCCAGAGATGGCCTGCATCTGTCACCTCTGGGGTTCCGGGTACTGGCTATGGCTCTTGCCACCCCTATAGTGCCTTTTTTAGGTGGTGTTCCAAAGACCAAATTACCACCATAACAGCTATAAACAAATGCAGTCTGAGGGTCATGCTGCTCAATGCTAGAAGTCTAAATCTCAAGTTGCACTCACTCAAAGCACTACTCAAAATGGAGAACATCAACATTTGTGTTGTAATGGAGACCTGGTTTAAAGCGGCAGAAAGCACCCCTGCACTACTAGGCTATGACTCACTCCACACCTTTCGGCCCCAAAATATGGACCATAGCTCCAAAAGTGGTGGTGTCTCTATATTCATAAAGGATATACACACCTCCAGACTAGTAGCCCAGCATAACCACATCTGAGATACTTCAGGTGCAACTAACATTGGGTAAGATGGTGATCCAGATCATAGCCTGCTATAGGTCCCCAACCATGTCTCTAGACTTTCACTCCACGTTTCTAACCACCCTGGAATCTATCAAGGTCCAACCCAACACTTTCATACTAGGAGACTTGAATTACCCCTCAGTCAACTGGGAAAACTACTCAAGCACCAATACACTGGCCCAACACTTCCTGGAATTCATCAGTTCCAATGCCCTGGACCAGCTCATTCTGACCCTCACTAGAGGAAGCAACATCCTTGACCTGGTTGTTACTATCATGGGTGACCATTGTTCTACACCAGTAGTCAATCCTTCCCTGGTTAGATCTGACCATAACCTAATCACCATGGAAATCCACATCTCACCCCCCCCCACAAAGGTAATCACCTTGAAAACTTCTCCAAACCTGACTTTGGGTTCGTAAAAACAGAAGTGGCTAACTATACGGCACCCATGCAAATGGAAATTAGCTTCATGACTGCCGAATCAAACACCAATGCACTGTATGAACATGTACATAAATGCATGGAACTAGTCATACCCAACAGAACCAAGACTCTCTCCTCCAAAAAAGGAAGCCAATTTGGTGGTCCCCTGCCATTAATAAAGTCTACAACAGAAGGAAGAAACTGTTGCAGAAAAAGGTGATGTCCTAAGATTGGAAAAACACCCTTTTTAGCCTCAACAAAAAGTTGAGAACCCTCATCAAATCCTCTAAGGCCAGCTATGAAGCCAGAATTGTGGCAGACACTAAAAACAATCACAAAGTCTTCTATATTTATATCAAGAACCTCCACGGCAATACCCAGATTTGCTCTGAGTTACTGCACAATGGTACCTCCTATACTGAGCCAACAGATATTGCCAACATACTGGCCAACAGATTCAGTTCCAACTTTACCCCCCCCAGGACCAATCACAATACCGGAAGAATGCCAGGCACCCAGCATTACTGCAGCACAGGTTAAAGCTGCATTGTCTAAGGCCAAGAGTACAGCTTCCATGGGACCCAATAATATCTCTGGCAGTGTTCTATATGAACTGGCACCACATATGTGTGCCCTGTTCAGTCGCAGCCTCACCTCAGGCTTTATCCCTACTAAATGGTGCACTGCTACAGTCATCCCTCTCCATAAAGGGGGAGCAACTACAGACCCTGGGACTTATCACCCCATTAGCCTGATGAGTCTGATATGTAAAGTTATGGAGCGCATCATCATGGACCTGATTAAAAGAGAAAGAGGTTGGCAAAGAAGAAGTGGGATTGTCAGACAGTGATGAAGAAAGTTGACAGGAGTATAAGGAGATGAGGTGCATGGCAAAGAGAGAGGTGGCGAAGGCTAAGGATAAGGCATATGAAGAGTTGGATGAAAGGTTGGACACTAAGGAGGGAGAAAAGGACCTGTACTGATTGGCTAGACAGAGAGACTGAGCTAGGAAAGATGTGCAGCAGGTAAAGGTGATAAAGGATAATGAGGGAAACATACTCACAAGCAAGGAGAGTGTGTTGAGGAGATGGAAGAGTACTTTGAGGGGTTGATGAATGAAGAGAATGAGAGGGAGAGAAGGTTGAATAATGTGGGGATAGTGAATCATGAAGTGCAATGGATTAGCAAGGAGGAAGTAAGGACAGCTATGAAGAGGATGAAGAATGGAAATGCTGTTGGTCCAGATGACATACCTGTGGAAGCATGGAGATGTTTAGGTGAAATGGAAGTGGAGTTTTTAACCAGATTGTTTAATGAAATCTTGGAAAGTGAGAGGATGCCTGAGGAATGGAGAAAAAGTGTTTTGGTACCGATTTTTTAAGAATAAGGGTGATGTGCAGAGCTGTGGTAACTACAGAGGGATTAAATTGATCAGTCACAGCATGAAGTTATGGGAAAGAGTAGTGGAAGCTAGGTTAAGAAGGGATGTGATGATTAGTGATCAGCAGTATGGTTTCATGCTGGGAAAGCGCACTACAGATGCAATGTTTGCTCTGAGAGTGTTGATGGAGAAGTACAGAGAAGGTCAGAAGGAGTTGCATTGTGTTTTGTAGACTTAGAGAAAGCATATTACAGGGTGCCTAGAGAGGAGTTGTGGTATTGTATGAGGAAGTCGGGAGTGTCAGAGAAATATGTAAGAGTGGTACAGGATATGTACGAGGGTAGTGTGACAGCTGTGAGGTCTGCGGTGGGAGTGATGGATGCGTTTAATGTGGAGGTGGGGTTACATCAAGGTTCAGCTCTGAGCCCTTTCTTATTTGCAATGGTGATGGACAGGTTGACAGACGAGATCAGACAGGAGTCCCCGTGGACTATGATGTTTGCAGATGACATTGTGATCTGTAGTGAGAGTAGGGAACAGGTGGAGGAGACCCTGGATAGTTGGAGATATGCTCTAGAGAGAAGAGGAATGAAGGTCAGCAGGACTAAGACAGAATATATGTGTGTGAATGAGAGGGAGGATAGAGGAATGGTGAGGATGCAGGGAGTAGAGGTGGGGAAGGTGGATGAGTTTAAATACTTGGGATCAACAGTTCAGAGTAATGGTGAGTGTGGAAGAGAGGTGAAGAAACCACTGGGCTTTCGGATATTGGCAAAGGCTCTTGCCACCCCCATAGTGCCTTTTTTAGACAAGGCTCTAAAGTCAAACCCACCTCCATAGACAGCACAAGAAACAAGAAACTAAGGGTAATGCTGCTAAACGCCAGAAGTCTTAACCTCAAGATGCACGCTCAAGCTCTCCTCAGTATGGAGAACATCGATATCTGTGCAGTGACAGAAACCTGGTTCAAGGCTCCAGAGAGCACCCCAGCACTACCAGGCTATACCTCATATCATGCTTTTCAGCCCCAAAACCCGGACCGAACCACAAAAGGAGGGGGAGTTTCCATATTTATCAAGGATATCCACACCTCCAGGTTAGTGGCATTGCACAAAGTATTGGAGACCATCCATGTGCAACTAACAGTGGGCAAGACTGCTTTTCAGTTTATAGCATCCTACAGACCACCCTCTCAAAGTCAGGAATCCCACTCGGCTTTCCTGAAAACATTGGAGAACATGAAGATCTCTCCGAACACCATTATATTGGATGACTTCAACTACCCATAGGTTCATAGGTTCATAGGTTGGTACTAGGCTATCAGCCCTAGGGCCTATACAAGCCTAGCCATAACAATTCCCTGGCTATTTCTTCCCACACTATTTACTTCCCTGGTCCCCTGTCTAGCAGGGTGACTGACGTGATCCCCGGGGTAAATTTCCTTTCTCCCATCCAATCGTCAAGGTTCCTTTTGAAGAGGACCAAAGAGGCACTCTGCTTGACATGTATGGGCAATCTATTCCAGAGTCTGGGGAGTCTCTGGGTCAGGAATCTATCCCTCCAGCATGTTTTGTTTATTGTGATGACAAGGTTTAGATCCCTGGAGCGTGTGGCTCTGAGTGATTGGGATTTCTTTAAGTGTAGCATGTCCAACAGCTCTGGGTTTGACATGGCCTTGTATGTTAAGCAAAGATCGCCTCTGAGTAGACGATATGTGACAGAGTATAGCTGGAGTTTTTTAAGGCAGTCAGCATAGGGCATCTGCTTTAGGCCTGTGATTCTTTTAGTGAGGTATTTCTGTGGCCTTTCCAGTTGTTGCAGATGTCTTGAGAGGTACATACCAAATGGGGCATTGTATTCCATAATGGGTCTAATGAGGGATGAGTACAGTGGGACAATGACCTCCTTTTTTCTGGATGAAAAGCCCTTAGTGATGAGGTGTGCCACATAGAAGGATTTCCTGACTGTTGTGGCGATGTGATTATCGAAGGTGAGACCACTGTCCACCTGTGTCCCTAAGTCTCTTATCAAACTTTCGGTGTTTAGTGTACTGCCACCTATATGGTAATTCAAGGATACATGTTTTTTCCCAAAGGGGATAACTATACATTTCTTGACACTGAGCTTGAGCCCATGGCTCTGGCACCAAGCATCTGTTTCTGTAAGACTGAGAGCACTACTCAAGCCCCAGCACCTTAGCCCAAAGGTTCCTGGAAATTATAAACTCAAATGCTATGGAACAACTAGTCACCACTCCCACAAGAGGGGATAACATACTAGACCTGATCATTACCAACATGGGGACTCTATGCTCCACACCTGAAGTATATCGCTCATTGGTAAGATCAGACCATAAATTAATTTTACTGGATGTCCACATCCCGACCCCACCCCCAGCCCAGAAAACCACAGTGAAAAAACTTCTCAAAAGCGAACTTCTCACTTCTCAAAACTGAAGTGGAATCCTTCAAGGCCCCAGGGCAAGTGGAAACTATGGCCCAAACTGCAGAATCCTATATAAACGCATTCTACGGACATCTTCAGGAATGCATGGATCATGCTATCCCTAACAAAACCAAAACCCAAACATCCAAAGGCAGGCGTCCAGTCTGGTGGACCCCAGCCATAAATAAACTGTACAATAGAAGGAGGAAGATACTACATGATAGAGCAAAATCCCTAATAGGGAAGGCATCTCTGATCAGTACTAGCAAAAAATTACGATCCCTCATAAAATCCTCCAAGTCCAGCTTCGAGAGAAAAATTGCTCAGGACAAATCATAAGGCTTTTTTCAGTTATGTTAGGAACCTAGGATGCAACTCCCAGACTTGTTCTGAGTTGATTCTAAACGACAAAAAATACACTGAACCCACAGACATCGCCAATATCCTGGCAGACAGGTTCAGTGCAAACTTCTCCACCCCCCCCCCAAAAAAAGAGCAAGTATCTATCCCGGCAGAGGGCTGCCTCCCAAACATCTCTGATGCTCAGGTGAAGGCTGCCCTCTCCAAAGCAAAAAACACTGTTTCCATGGGACCAGATGGCATCCCAGGTTGCGTCCTACATGAACTACAAGAGGAACTAATCCCTCAAATAAAACAGCTATACAATCTCAGCCTCACTACAGGATATGTGCCCACAGAATGGCGTACAGCAACAGTGGTCCCACTCCACAAAGGTGGAGCCTCCACGGACCCTGGAACCTATCGCCCCCATAAGCCTGACTAGCTTAGTCTGCAAGGCTATGGAGAGGATCATCATGGAGCTCATAAACAAAGACATTGGGGACCTACAGACACTAGATCCTACCCAGTTCGGCTTTGTCAAGAGCAGATCCTGCCTTTTGAACCTGGTCGACTTCTTCGAAACAGTCACCAAAGCCATAGATGAAGGGAAGGTAGTCCACACAGCCTATCTGGACCTAGCAAAGGCATTTGACACAATACCCCACTCGGGCATCATAGATAAGCTATCCAGCTTAAATATAAACCCCTATGTCACAAGATGGGTCACAAACTGGCTCAAAGACAGAACCCACAAAGTGAGAGTTGCTGGAGCCATGTCAGACTCGAAACTGGTCACAAGTGGCATCCCACAAGGTTCTGTCCTGGGACCGCTCTTGTTCAGTATATACTTTTCTGAGGTACAGGCCAATGTGGGAGGACTATGGCTCATCAAGTTCGCAGACGACTGCAAACTAGGTGCCATAATCAACTCTTCAGCTGACACAAACATCCTTCAAAAAGGTCTCACAGAGATGGATAACTGGTGCCAGAGCCATGGGCTAAAGCTAAATGCCAAAAAGTGTATAGTCATACCCTTTGGCAAAAACAATGTGCCCACAAATTACCACATAGGCGGTAACCCATTAAATACAGAGAAAGAAATTAGGGATCTGTGGATCCAAGTTGATAGCAATCTCTCCTTTGACAACCACATTGCCAAAGTGGTTAGAAAGACCTTTTACATAGCCCACCTCATCATGAAAGGATTCAACTTTAGATCAAGAGAGGTAATCGTGCCCCTTTATTCATCCCTCATCAGGCCCATCATAGAATACAATGCCCCTTTTGGGATGTACCTTACCCGACACCTGCAGCAATTAGAAAGACCCCAAACGTACCTCACCAAGAGGATCAATGGTCTCAAACAGATGCCATATACTGCTCGGTTAAAAAAACTCCAGCTCTACTCAGTTGCATACTGCCTACTTCGAGGCGATCTATGCCTGACATACAAAGCTATGTCCAATCCAGAATTAATGGACATGCTCCACCTCAGTAAATCTAAATCCCTTAGAGCCACACACTTGAGGGACTTGAACCTCAGCACTGAAATAAATAGAACTTGCTGGAGGGACAGATTCATAACCCAGAGGCTCCCTTCGCTCTGGAATAGAATTCCAATCCATGTTAGGAAGAGCACCTCACTGAATCTCTTCAAGAAGAATTTTGATGAGTGGATGGGGGATTGTAGGTTTGTCCCGGGGATTACTTCCGTGTCACTATTAGACAGAGGCACAGCAAACTAAACCTTAAAAAGGGCACAGTATACTCAAATCAAGGGGTGGCGTAAGTCAAACAAAATCGGGCTAGGCTTATAATTGCCCCAGAGCAGATAGCCTAGTATGAACCTATGAACCTATGAACCTATAAGAAGAGAGTCAAGCAGGATGGAGTGGGTGGAGCAGAGTGACAGGAGTGATTTGTGACAGACGAGTACCATTAAGAGTGAAAGGGAAGATCTACAAGAGGGTAGTGAGATCAGCTATGTTATATGGGTTGGAGACAGTGGTATTGACAAAAAGGCAGGAGTTTGAGCTGGATGGTGACAGAGTTAAAGATGTTAGGATTTGCATTGGGTGTCACGAGGGTGGACAGGATTAGGAATAAGTATATTAGAGGGTCAGCCCAGGTTGGAAGGTTTGGAGACAAAGCCAGAGAGGCACGATTACGTTGGTTTGGACATGTGCTGAGGAAGGATGCTGAGTATATTGGGAAAAAGATGTTAAGGATAAAGTTACCAGGTAACAGGAAAAGAGGAAGGCCTAAGATAAGGTTTATGGATGTGGTGAGAGAGGACACGCAGGCGGTTGGTGTGGCAGAGCAAGATGCAGATGACAGGAAGAAATGGAAACAGATGATCCACTGTGGCGACCCCTAACGGGAACAGCTGAAAGAAGATGATTATCATCATGGACCTGATTAACAAAGATATAGGAAATCTCCAAACTCTAGACCCCATGCAATTTGGCTTTGTGAAAGGGAGATCATGCCTGATCAACCTGGTTGACTTCTTTGTGTCAGTCACCAGGGCTGTGGATGAAGGTAAGGCAGTGCATACAGCTTACCTCGATCTGGCCAAGGCCTTTGATACCATTCCTCACCCGGGAATTATTGATAAACTCATCAAACTAGGCATCAACCCCTATATAACTAGGTGCATTGCAAATTGGCTCACAGATAGAATGCACAGTGTGAAAGTAGTAGACTCCAAGTCAGACTGCCGACCAGTCATGAATGGAGTCCCACAGGTATCGGTCCTGGGTCCTCTCCTGTTCAGCATCTACTTCTCAGAAGTCCAGACCAACACAAAGGGACTCTGGATGACCAGGTTCACAGACAACTGCAAGCTGGGAGCCATTATTAACTCCCCAAGTGATGCAGACAGCCTACAGAAAGGCCTTGCTGAGACCATTGACTGGTGTTGAAACCATGTACTTAAGCTTAATGCCAAAAAGTGTGTCGTTATCCCCTTTGGAAAAAACTCAGTTCCCATTAATTACCACATTGATGGGAGCCCACTGAACACTGAAGGAGTTATAAGAGATCCGGTGATGCAGGTTGACAGCAACCTCTCCTTCAACTGCCATATTGCCACTGTGGTCAGAACATCCTTCTATATGGCACATCTCATTAGCAAGGGTTTTGCATCCAGGAAGAAAGAGGTCATTGCCTCTCTCTCTCTCTCTCTCTCTCTATACTCTTCCCTCATTAGACCAATCATTGAGCACAATGCCCCATTTGGCATGTACCTCACTAGACACCTGCAACAGCTGGAGAGGCCACAGAAGTACCTCACGAAGAGGATCCTAGGCATTAAACACATGTCCTACACGGACAGACTCAAAAGACTCCAGCTATTGTCTGTCTCATACTGCCTAGTTAGAGGCTATCTTTGCCTGACTTACAAAGCCATGTCTGACCCAGCTCTCTTAGAAATGCTATATCTAAAGAAATCCCAATCCCTCCACACTACATGCTCAAGAGACCTCAACCTCATTACCACAATCAACAGAACATGCTGGAGGGATGGGTTCCTCATCCAGAGACTGCCCATGCTTTGGAATAGACATCCCATACATGTCAAACAGAGCACCTCACTGTCCCTCTTCAAGACAAATCTTGATGAGTGGATGGGTAATAGAAAGTTTACCACAGGGATCACTCCAGTGGCTCTGCATGATAGAGGCACTGGGAACTAACATCAAGTGGCACGATGCCAGGGCACTTCTATGGGCTAAGATTGTAAAGGCTCCAGGGCCATTAGCCTAGTACACACCTATAAACCTATGAACTAGTAACATAGCATTGAAGCTTAATGCAAATCTCACTGGTGAAATCCTCACATAAACAGTATATATAATAAAAGAAGAAAACTCATGGCCAAGCTCAGTAACAGCAACTCCCTTGAAGACAAGTGTTCCCTTATAAAACTAAACAAGAAATTAAGTGGTCTAATTAAGTCCAATAAGGCCAACTATGAGGTCAAGCTAGCCTCACATGCTAAGGACATCACAAGGCCTTTTTCAGTTATGTCCGAACCTTAGAGGTAACATACAACAGTGTGCTGAACTGATGATGAACGGTACCACCTTCACTGACCAGGGTGACATAACAAATCTGCTGGCTGAAAAATTCAGCTCAAACTTCATCCCCCACTCCCTCCTAGCTCCACCAGGTGAAATCCACCCAAAATACATCCCCCAGCTATCATGAGGCACCAAGTGCTGGCAGTAATCACTAAAGCCAAGAACACCACCTCCATGGATCCTGACAACATTCTCAGTTGCCTTCTGAACAGTCTAAAACTTGGCCTGTCAGGACCAAGAGAGGCACTCTTCAACTACAGCCTTGAAACAAGCTATGTTCCAAGTAAATATGGGACCACAACAGTCATTCCTCTCCACAAGGGCAGACCATCAACCATCTAGAGACCCATCAGTCTAACAAGCATAATATGCAAAGCAATAGAATGAATTACAATGCAAATGATAAACAAGGACATCGGCAGCCTACAGACACTGGACCCATCTTGCTCTGGCTTTGTTAATGGAAGATCATGTCTACGTAGCTTAGTATACTTCTTTGAAAGGGTCACCATGACAATGGACAAGGGTAAAACAGTGCATACTGCATATCCTGAGCTGTCTAAGGCATTTGATACAATACCCCACTCAGGCATTTTTGACAAGCTGTCTGAGCTAGGCATAAATACTTTCATAACTCATTGGATTGCCAGCTGGCTCACAGACTGAACCCAAGAAATTAGTATCCGTGAAACCACCTCCACCATGAGACCAGTCACCAGCAGAGTACTCTGTTTAGCATCTACTTCTTGGAATACAAGGTTAGTGTTAAAAGCCTTTGGCTCACCAAGTTTTCAGATGATTGCAAACTGGGAGCAACAGTGTTATAGATCCCCCCAAAACACCAACATCTTGCAAGTGGGTTTAACACAGACAAATGACTGGTGCCAAAGCCATGACCTAACACTCAATGCCAGAAAATCCATCATAATGCCTTTTGGGAGACTGTCAACCCAAGTTAATTATTCCATCGATAAAATGCCCCTAAGAGTTAACCTAGTAGTAAGTGATCTGGGAAAATATGTAGACAGCTATCTGGCCTTTAGTCAACACATAGCTAAGATAATAAGAAAATCATTGTATGTCCTTGTCCAGGTCCAAGGAAGTTATAGTATCCCTCCACTCAGCCTTTATTAGACCTTTAATGCCCTCTTTGCCCACTTGTAACAGCTGGAATGCCCACAAAGGTTTCTCACCGGGAGAATGCAGGACAGGAATACCCTATCCTACACTGATCACATAAAGGTTCTGTCACTGTATTCAGTCTGCTAGAGATTGCTGAGAGGGGATCTTTGCTTGGCTTACAGGGCTTCCTAAGACACAGCCATGATAGATCTGTTGTACATGCATGAAACAAACTGCACCAGAAACACTAGATTCAGGGATCTGGACTTTGTTTATGATATAAACAGAATGTGCTAGAGACACAGACATGTGTCTCAAAAGATCCTCTCACTATGGAAGAGGCTCCCCATCCACGTAAAACAGAGCTAATCCCTGACCCTATTTAAATGAATCTTAACAACTGGATAGAAAATTGTAAATTTATCCCCATGGCCTCCATGTCCCTTATGGACAGAGGCCACCAATAAGAAAAGTATTCTTAATTAACACCCCCTATGAATCCTTAGTCACCTCATTATTATCATGCCCCCCCTATATAGACACCAGTGATACTCGGGACCCAAATGATTTGGGGGGTGTGGCCATGCTTGTAAGGGCCCTAGTGGTTATTAGCCTAGTAACAACCTATGAAGCTATGAGCTGCATTCGGCACACAGTACCCTAAGAATCATAGTTCCATAAGTGAGCAGTGCATGATTAAAACACAACTAATGCAAAAAATGACAAAGTCAAAAATGCAATAAAAAGACAACAGAAGATGGTGAGACATACACACACTGGGAATATATTTTAAAAATGGCATACAATGCATCTACACTTAGTGCACAACCAGGTTGGAGCTTACCTATCACCATGAGCTCCTTTAACCCTGGAGCATAGCAATAGAGGAGCCAGTTCAGGGCTCATACGTGGCTTAATAAGCCACAAGACAAGGTTCTCTAGATGACCAATATGGACATTAAGCTCCCACATGAAGACTACAATCTGCTGTTGAGTCATAAAGTTGTCATCACCACTTCCATTTCTACCTGTGGATACAGCAGCACCAAGGTTTGGTTGCAGGGTTCACTGATTTGCCTACTGCAACTGCTGTTACAGGTGAGGGGGTGACTGTGGGAGCCTGGGATGCAGACTTTTGTGGGTAGTGGTGATGGTAGTGGTGTACATGCCATCTGCGGAGGGCTGACATGCCTTCCTGAAGGGACAGGTGCAGGTCTAATTGTTACTCTACATGTAATTGTAAAATAAATTGAAATAAATAAAATAATAACCAAAATAAATGCATATAATGCAAATGATAATCAGCCAGAGGATGGGGGAGGGGCTCACACCTACTGGTACAATGAAAAAATGCAACTCATGTCTGTCTTCACTATGACAGTGTTACAGATACTATACTAAAAAGAAGAACAAACTCTTACACCAAATGTCCAATGATATCACGGTATATAACTAAAGGGAGAATTGAACCGACAGCCATCGTCATACGCAATTCAAAAGATAAATCCTTAATGTGTTTTATTACTTGTATAACCAGAGTGAAGCCAAACACACAGTAATGACATCAGATAAAGTATACCGAGAAAGAGGATGTGTGAGAAATGTACACACACAATGAAAAATGCTGCTTCTATGTATGCTTTTCTTATAGTGCTGCATGTACTTTAGTTTGAAGTATAACAAACGTCCATGACAAACTACCAATGACAGCACAATTAACAACTGTGAGGGGAATAAACCCACTACCTTTACCACAGGGAACCTTTGACCTCATCCTCCCAATGGCCAAGGAAGTGAGGATAGCATTGCCACATGACACTGTAATGCTGTGACATTACTCAGCTGTTTCAGTATTAATTCAAGCCTTCTAAAGTATTCCTTACTAAGTTTTATTCACATTTTTTCATGTTTTATTGTTAATCTTTCATCATTTCCCAAATATTTATACACTCCCTCTTGCTCAAGTTTTTTATATCACATTCTTGTTCCAAACTGATGTTTTCTAGGTGCTGCAGCTTTCCTGCTTTAAAGGCTGCTTTAGCACATTTATCAACACCAAATGACATTGTTATATCATCTAAGAAAGTTTTGACCACTTGCAGTTGTACTTTCAGTTCCTCATCTGATGAACTATACAGTTTTAAATCATCCACAAAAAGAAGATGAGAAATCTTTCCACTCTGTTGTTTTCTGGGAGCCAAATTACAGTCATGACCTAATCTAAGTAGACAACTTAATGGGTTAAGGGCAAGACAAAAGAGCAGTGGTGACAGAGTCACCCTGGAATATCCCCCTTTGAATTTTTATCCCTGGAATAATAATTTGCCCTTTATCATAACTTAACTGCAAAGTGGTGTGCCACTGTTTCATGTTTGCTGTAATGTAATAGATCAGTATAGGGTGTATCTTATACATGAATGTCAGATATTGTCAAATGTTTTTTTTATAGTCTATCCATGCTATATTTAGATTCCTCCCCTTTTTACAGTTCTCCATTGTGAGTTTATTTAACAGCAAATGATGCTTTGTTCCATATGGCTTTCTTTTGTTACCCTTTTGTTCTATTGTCGTAATTGAGTTTTCTTCTAAATGACTATAAACTCTGTCGGCATCAATTCCATATAGCTTATATGTCGTCAGAAGGCAAGTTATTGGTCTATAAGTTTTAGGGTAGCTTGCAGGTTCACTCTTAAGTAGGAGCATTGTTTTTCCTGTTGTTAGCCAGGTTGGTGTCTGTTTGTGGTGTGCATATAAATAGTTATTACTCACGGCTAAATCTTCATGTAAAGATGTTAATACATTTAACCAAATGTTAGGTACTCCATCTGGGCCTGGGGTTTTCCATGTAGAGGCTTTTCTTAACTTTGTTTCAGTTTCTCTGGCTGTTACTTCATCCCATTTCATATCCTGTACCTTTAAACTTCTTATTTTTTCTTTTACTTCTTCTATCCATTCAGCATCTTTGTTATGTTCCACAGGATCTTCATAGATACTTCTCCAAAATGTATATATATATATTTTTAGTGGTGTTTCAATTCCTTTTGCCTTGTTTCCCAGTTCCCTATAAAACCTTTTTGCTTTGTCAATAAACTGCTTATTTTCTACTTTTCCTTTATATTTATCTGTGTATCAGTTTTTTCTGTCTGTGCTGACATTTTTAGTTTATTATTTGCAGTTGTACATGACAGATGCTTATCTGTTTTAATACTGTGCATTGCTTTAATCACATCTATCTTTCTAAGTATTTTTGTTGATCTGTTCCCTCTTCTATGCTCTTTTATCAGTGACACTTCTTGTCTTAATTGCTTTATAGTTTTCTCTGTTCGATACTTCCATGATGGCATTTCATTTCTCCCCTCCCTTTCCCTCACTATGCTGCATTTTTGTGGTAACAATTTTTTGTTATTAATTTAGCTGCACAGTAATATATCCTGTTTACATCTGTTATATCAGATATTCAATTCCTAATTACACTGCTCATTTTTTTATCGAACTTCTAACTTTTTGGGTTTTATTGACTTTCTGCAGTCTATTTCTTTCACTGATGTTAATATGTCTATCCATCTCTATTAAATCAAGCAACTCTTCTCTTAGATAATTTTCCTCTAAACTGAAGACACATTCTTTGTTCTGTATTTCTTGTGGACACACTACAGAAAGTTCCAGAGCATCTTCCTGTGCCACATTCTCTTCAGTTTCCTCCTGTGTCATCCGTTGCTCTTTCATATGGGAACTCAGTAGTTTATCACTCTACAAGATTGATTGCATCAGAATTGCCACAGTTTCCTGTTTCTTCCCTTGCTGTGCAATTCCAACTGAACTTTTGTACTGGATTCCTATGGAAGGCTCCAAAGTATCTTTACATAGCAACTGATCAGATGTTTCCCATTCCACTGGTTTCTCCTTAATTTGGGGACCCATTGCTCTGTCCTGCTGTGATGTTGCCAGAGTTAGATTTTCTACAGTAAATCCTTCACTTCGCAGTAAATCCATAACCTCAGTTTCTATTTCTTTAACTTCTCCATTACTAACCATCTTTTCTACTTTTCCTCTGTTTTCTTATCTTTTGTACTGTAAAATTTTCCCTATCATAGGTTTCCCTAACTGAGCATTGTTAGATGGTTGTTGTTTGCAGAGCGAATCTATGATCATCACTGACTGCCACTCTCCATGAGGGACATAGAAGCCACCCCATGGGTGAATTTATGGTCTCCCATCCAGTTGTCCAGGTTGTGGTTAAATAGGGTCATTAACAAGCTCTTCTTCACCTGAATTGGGAGTTTATTCCAGAGTAGCAGCAATTTCTGGGAGACATATCTGTCTCTCCAACATGTTTTGTTTAAGTCTCACGCTAGTTGAGATTCCTGGAGTGAGTGACTCTTGTCCCATTTGATTTGCGGACATGCAGCATTTTCATTAGAATAGGGTCAGAGACTGCTCTGTAGGCCAGGCACAGGTCACCTCTGAGCAGCCTGTAGAATACAGATATTGCAGCAAAAGGGCTTTCAGCCTTTCCATGCAGGTTATGTTTTGGAGTCCCTGAATTTTCTTGGTCAAAAACAACTTGTATTCCCAAGTCATGCATCACTGGATTCTAGCTTAGGCAGATGCTGCCTATATTGTAATTTGTAGCAGCTACCTCTTTGCCAAAGGGGACAACATTGCACTTTTTTGCATTTATTTTTAGTCCATGGCTTTGGCGCCAATCATTTGCCTGTGTTAACCCCTCCTGTTATATGCTAATATCATTAGGGGACTTAATGATTGCTCCTGGTTTGCAGTCATCTGCGAACTTGATAAGCCACAGGATGCCTTTGCCTGTATTTCTGTTCAATTATCTTTGGCGCTGCTCTTTTTGTATTGATTAGTTTAGTTTTCTCCTTTGCATTAAATCTTTTTTTCTTTCCCATGTACTCTCCCTCCCATCTTTCATAACCACTCCAAAAGACTTTCTAACTAAAATCTGGCTTTGTTCTTGCTTAAAACCAGGATAAACTCTAACTCTAAATGTGAACAAAGTACCTTTTCATTCCTTACCCCTCCTTCCTCTAACTTCGTCACTTACTTCCTTACTGTTATCGAATTCTCTGCCCTGACTTTCTCTCTAAATATACCATAAGCCTGTTTTTCCTCTCACTTCATATTGTATTTCTTATTTGTATTAGACTAACTTATCTTTAATTTCTCTTCAAACTGTCTACAATTTCTCTAAATATCAAATGTCAGTCACACACCTTGTATAGATTCTTAACCAGTGTTTTTATATTATGTCAAATGTGTTACAATTAAACTGTACATGTTTCTGTTTTATTTTTCAAAACTGTAAAATTATTGTTCTTAAAATATTTTGTAATAATTTGGAGCTTTTCTTCCCAGGCCTTTTCTGAAAATGGCCTTCTGCTCAATCTGACTTTCCCAGTAATCAAATGTCAATAAATAAAAAAAACTATGATTATAAATTCTTGGTCCAGTTTGTCTTACTACTATTGCAGCTCTTTGCGTATATTTGTTTTTGCCTGCAGATTGTGGTATTTTATGACTGCATCTCTTTGTGTATATTTGTTTTTGCCTACAGATTGTGGTATTTTATGTCTGCATCTCTTTGCGTATATTTGTTTTTGCCTGCAGATTGTGGTATTTTATGACTGCATCTCTTTGTGTATATTTGTTTTTGCCTACAGATTGTGGTATTTTATGTCTGCATCTCTTTGCGTATATTTGTTTTTGCCTGCAGATTGTGGTATTTTATGACTGCATCTCTTGTTGTATAAGGCACGGGAATTGCTGGGTGAAACAATTTCAATGAGCCAATACCATGGCCTTAAACCAAAAAATATGTTGTCAACCCCTTTGGGAAAAACTCAGTTTCCACTAACTACCACATTGATGGGAGCCCACTGAACACTGAAGGTGTTATAAGAGATCTGGGGACACAGGTTGACAGCAACCTCTCCTTCAACCACCACATTGCCACTGTGGTCAGAAAGTCCTTCTATGTGGCACATCTCATTACTAAGAGTTTTGGATCCAGGAAGAAGGAGGTCATTATCTCTCTCTCTACGCTTCCCTCATTAGGCCAATAATGGAGTACAATGCCCCATTTGGCATATACCTCTCTAGACACATGGAACAGCTGGAAAGGCCACAAACGTACCTCACAAAGAGGATCCTAGGCCTTAAACACATGTCCTACATGGACAGACTCAAAAGACTCCAGCTATTCTCTGTCTCGTAGCACCTACTTAGAGGTGATCTCTGCTTGACTTACAAAGCCATGTCTGACCCAGCCCTGTTAGAAATGCTATATCTAAAGAAATCCCAATCCCTCCACAGCACATGCTCCAGAGACCTCAACCTCATTACCACAATCAACAGAACATGCTGGAGGGACAGGTTCATAACCCCGAGACTGTCCATGCTCTGGAATAGACTTCCCATACATGTCAAGCAGAGCACCTCACTGGCCGTCTTCAAGAGAAATCTTGATGAGTGGATGGAAATACAAAGTTCCCCTGGGGATCAGTCCAGTGGCTCTACTTGATAGAGGCACTGGGAACTAACGTTGGGTGGCACGATGCCACGGCACTTCTATGGGCTAGGCTTGTAGAGGCTCCAGGGCCATTAGCCTAGTACACACCTACGAACCTATGACCCTATGAGCTTTTGTCATTTTTTGGCACTATTATATCTTGTTTTCTCACAACTATTTCTTTCAGCTGTTGGCATGCTGGGTATATTGGGAAAAGGATGCTAAGGATGGAGCTGCCAGGTAAGAGGAAAAGAGGAATGCCTACGGTAAGGTTTATGGATGTGGTGAGAGGACATGCCATTGGTTGGTGTGACAGAGCGGCTCTATATTAGAAGCACAAAAAGGCTTCTTAGCGAATACGGAAACAGCAACACATATTCATCGAATCGCATTTAAGGGATTCAATGAATATGTCACAGGCCAAGGAGATAGTTGCTCAACTTCACGGAGTTGTCCTTTCGTTCTCTATAGTGCGATCTTGGAGTTGGTATATTTAGTTAGGGGTGTGTTGGGGGTGTGGGGGGCAAATCCCCACCACCACCTGTTTATGGTTTTAAATTATTTTTTTTAACAAATGGCCGTGTAAGTTTTTTCCCAAAGGGAAAAATTAGATTATGTGCCATTCACTATTGTCAGGTTTCGTGCATTATGTGTTGACTTTTATGTAGTCGCACATATGCACTTTCGGTCTTATAATATACACCCAACAGAGCAAATTACAAAGGACAGGAAGAAATGGAAACAGATGATCCGGTGTGGCGACCCCTAATGGGAACAGCCAGAAGAGAAGAAGAGTAGGTATCGGGTAATCCCATGTAATCTGAACGTCGTCATTGTCAATAATGCTTTGTCGTTCATTTTCTGTGCTTCTCAGTGACTTCTATATTGTGGCGTTTGCACAATCCTCATTACAGCAGTCTTCCCACGTTATTGTGCCTTTCAGGTTACATACCCTCGGCCATGAGTGTATTACACTCCTAGCAACATGATGTGCGACTGTTTCCTGTTCTGTTTTACAGAACCTACATTTGTCTTTCTCCCACGTTTTAATAGACTGTGTACGCCAACGCGTACGTAGCCCGCTAACTTGGGCTGCCATTATTAGCCTTTCATCTTTTGGTTTATATTCACCTCCCTTACATCAAATCTCGGCCGTGCTAGGAGGTTTATGCACTTGCCAATATAATTTTGGATTTTTCCTTTTTCTTCTGGTCCTTTCTTTATATTCTTTCTTTATGTCGACACTTTCAGTTACTGTCTGATTCATGTTTGATTTCCATTCCTACTCCATTCCAAAATGCTTCTGCAAGCAAAAATGTCATCTTTGACTTCTTTTCTTCATGTTTTAGAACTTTTGCTATATTCAGATCTGATGAGGTTCACAAATATATAAGCTGTTCTGCCTTTGCAAGCATATTTATGTTGGAATAACAGTTAAGGTCTTAACCTCCCAGGTTCAAAGTTTTGGGTTTGATTCTGACCTCTGGTTATTGGCTAGGCTTATAATAGTCTGCAGACAGATTGCCTCGTATTTCCTAGGTAGTCTGTTTCAAGAAGGGCTATAATTCTCTCTGATCTAAAGATATGTAATCCTGCCATGTACTGTCTTTTATATCATTTGATAAGCGTAAAGGATTTGTCTTGTTTTCTTGCGACATTCAGTGTTTTTGGGACTAGTCAGTCACACCAAAGATCTAAGTTTGAACAACAAAAGCAAACTGTTTATAGCTTGGACTTTATTCCTAGATATCGAGGCAGTTTTTAATAATATCTTTAGTCTTTTCTCATATTCCTGTCCCAAATTCATATTTTCCTGGTGCTGTAGCATTTCTTTTATAAGTGTTGCTTTTGCACATTTATCAAGACCAAATTAAATTCTTGTATCATCTCAGAACATTTTAACCATTTGGTCATGCTTTCAGACCCTTATCTGATAAACTATAACATTTTAAGTCATCCAAAAAATAGATGAGATATCTTTGAACAAGGTTGGTTTCTGAAGTTAAGCTGTAACCATAACATTGTCTGTTAAGTAAACAGCTTAACTAATTAAGGGCAAAGCAAAACAGCAGTGTTGACAAAGAATCACCCTGGAATAGCTCCCTTTGAATAGTGATTAGATATTTTTCATGGTTCAGCTGCAAAAAGGTTTGCCACTGTTTCATAGTCACTGCAACGTTACTGGTCAAAGCTGAAAGCCTTCCATAATCCCTGAATATGGGATACTGTTGAATGCCTTTTTGAAATCTAGCCATTCCATGCTTCAATTCGTACCCTTTTTACAGCTCTCTATTATAGTTTTGTTTAACAACAGATGATCCTTTAGTCCATATGACTTTCTTTATTACCTTGATAAATTGCAGAGAAAAATGTCAGATACCTCACACCCTCATCTGTACTCAGGTGTGCCAACTTGTATGCATTGTGGGTCATCTCATTTGTATAACCCTTGGTGGGATAGCCCCATATGTGAACTGCATCACAGTGTTAGAACATTGGTCTGTAAGGTGTGAATTATGGCAGCCATCTCTGTTTATATGCTGTGAATAAAGCATGCATTACAGTGACTCCATTCCCATTAGGTAAGATATCGAATTGCACATGCTTCTTAGGAACTGTGCGTGAACTGTGCATGAACTGTGCATGAGCTGTGCATGAGCTGTGCATGAACTGTGCATGAACTGTGCATGAGCTGTGCATGAACTGTGCGTGAGCTGTGCATGAGCTGTGCTACCTGCAGGCACCTATGTGTGTACATGATGCTATACAGAATTCAGAGTGGACTTTGGCCAGTGAGAAGCAAGTGAAAATTGAGCAATACAGAAACAGTAATGAATTGGGCACTCATTTGCATAATCACCATGTCTTGCATGACATAAGCACAGCAGACAGCAGTGACCTCATCGCCTTATGGAAGCATTCAAAGAACAGCAACATCTCAACCTGCAATGTGTGCATCTGGCACTGGATCCCAGCCTCTACAAGGTAAGTGCTACATTTTCAGCTTCACTTTGTCAAGGATCACTACAGTATGCTGTTGTACTACTTACCTACATAATGACGAGCTTTGACAATCCTTTTATGGTTTATTAAAGAGGTGGACTGAGAGGGGTACTACAAGGGTAAGGCAACTGTTGTGCTGCAGCATTGTTAAGCCCTAATGGGGAAACACACCCATTTGGAAATACAAAGAGCACATGTGAACACATAAATGGAGATCTTGTACTAACACTTAGTGTAAAACTGTTCACCTGTTCTATAGATGACGCATATACCACAGGAGCAAAAGTCTTTTTAACAATGAGAGGAAACAGTCATGTCACCTGTGGGAAATGAGATAGTAAGACTGTCATAGTTCTGGAACTTGAGCTCAATAATGTTGTGTGCCTGAGATTAGGTGACCTGACTGGATAGATAAGAATTACTATCAGATAAACCAGCTGCACAGCATATGGGAGGGGAGACAACGGTATTATAAGCGAGTTTCTGAGCCATTGGCAACCAGCATTCTAATGCTAATATGGCATCACCATTCTAACACTACTGTGGCACCACCAGTCTAGTACTGCTGTTTTCCATGCCTACAGAGCAATACCTAAAATGACTAGTAAACAGAAGGTATGTGGTGACCCTGCTGAAAAAGCTGTCCATAAAACAAAGTTCTCTGAGGCAGAGAATGAGGTGCTAGTACAGACCTTCCATCTTCATAGCCAATGGCTCTTTGAGCAGGATGTTGTGACTGGAAAGATCTGGTAGTGGATGTCAGTGCTGTAGTTCGCCAAGACCATGATTATAAAATGGTCCACCAAAGGGCCACTCATATTACTCTAACTGGAGAAAAAACAGCTGTCCACCTGGCAAGGGAAACTTAGTCAGTGGGTGGTGGGCCATCAGTTGAGACATCTCTGATGGAAACAGAAGAGTTCTATCTTCTGTCAAAGGCAGTGACACCTCCACATTGTCCCACATTGTGGTGCTGGGCATTGGCGCAGAGCTTGTTTGTGAACCAAAAGCTCTTCCTCTGCGTTAGTAACCATGATTCCTCTTGACCCATTACTCCATACTGCCTAGCAAAGTTATGTCAGGTTTGGGTTATGCAGGGCATCAGGTATTTAACAGTTTGGTTTTCATATGCTGCTATTACTACACCTGCCTTTAATGTATGACTTTAGTGTTGAGTCATACCTACACAGTATATTATGCTTTACAGTGTTCACAGGTGGTACTGTATCTGGCACTGACACTGTGAAACTGCCACTGTCTGATGTTGGAGGATCTTCATCCTGTGATGATGATGGCAGCAATGAGCTGGCACAGTCAGGGAGTAAAAAGTGTGTGTGTTGGACACAGAGAATTTGACCAATGGATCCAATATATAGAGCACATATAGAGTTCCCCTGTCTGTGGACATCCAGGAGACACAAACACATCACACAGGGAGGACAGACTGTTTGGAACACCAAGCATTTAGAGAAGTGTAGTACCCGTTACAGGACACATGTTAGGATCTGCCTCTAGCCCCCAAGGGTATATGGCTACACATAGGGGGGAGAGTACTTGCTCACTGGTGATATGGTTACCACCTTCACTCTGGAGTTACTGTGTCAGTGGTTGTAATCAGTATATGTGCAGGGCCATTATGGAAGTAGAGGCTAGTAAAACCACAGCCATATCTAAATTAATAAGGCTAATGCAGGATGTGAGAGATGACCTCCAGGAGTGCATGTTCCATATTTGTGATTGCTTCGACAGACTAAATCACATACTTGAATGTGTCATGCCTTCTCAAGTTCATCTGCTGTATGTGAGGCACCATCCACAAAGACGTTCTACTGTTACGTCCACAGAAGGTGGCCATCATTACCATAGATGGCATAGATCATGGTCATGCACTTCCACACCTGCATCTGTTGGGGAGGCGTCTATAATAAGAAGAGGACATCCCTGGTGCAGGTCATGCACAAACACACCTGCAGCTTTTGGGGAGGTGTCTATGACCAGGAGAGGTCATCCCTGGTGCAGGTCATGCACTTCCACACCTGCATCCGTTGGGGAGGTTTCTATGTCCAGGAGAGGACATCCCTGGTGCAGGTCATGCACTAACACACCTGTATCTGTTGGGGAGGTGTCTATGACCAGGAGAGGACATCTCTGGTGCAGGTCATGCACTTCTACACCTGCATCTGTTAGGGAGGTATCTATGACCAAGAGAGGACATCCCTGGTGCAGGTCATGCACTAGCACACCTGCATCTGTTGGGGCGGTGTCTATGTCCAGGAGAGAACATCCCTGGTGCTGGTCATGCACTAACACACCTGCATCTGTTGTGGAGGTGTCTATGACCAGGAGAGGACATCCCTGGTGCCGGGCAGACACAGCAGTGGCATGTCTAGTAATGGACATCATTAACTGTCATGCAGCATGCCATATTTCATTTACTTATTTATTTTACATCTAGCCAGGGCCATGGTATGAGCAGTACAACTCCTTGTAGTGGCAGCTCACGTGGGCAGGTGCAAGCATGGGATGCTCGGCTCTCTACTATGCATGAACTGGACCTGTCTAGGCATTAATCTATAGTGCTGTAACTACTACTGAGTCTGGATCCAAGCTGACACACATTCACATCACCACAGTCCCACAGTACATCACAAACACAGAAATCCAGCAACACAGGCCTTTCACAAAGCCTTTTATATTAATGCCCCCCAGACCCACATACTCTGATTTCCTAAACACAAGGGCAGTTTTGCTTTCAATTGTCCTCAGCACTCACACATTTCCCTGTGAAAGTCAGCTATACATGTACTCCCTTCCCCACCTCTGAGAATGATGATAACTGTGCCCTACCATTTACACACTGTCACGTAGGGCCTATATATGCATGGGTAAGCACAGCCTGGAGTTGGTTTTGCATGCATTACTTTTACTGTAGTGTATCTGCTTTACTGTGGGCCAAAGCTATGTTCAAGCTGTTGTGCCTTTGCCAATGCCATGGCGTACTGCATCTGCCTCCATCTAGCATGATCATTCGCTGCTGCGTGCTCCTCCGCCTTCTCCTTATCTGACTCCGCCTCCATTACCTGTTGCACAGGGGACAACTGCTCCTGCAATTCTTCCCCAGATGTAACTGCCTCCTAAGTAACACTGCACACACTGAAAATGTTTTTTGCACACATGCCAGGATCATACTGCAGGGCATCACAAGATGAATCCAAGCAATGAAAATCTTGAATAGCCCAAACACATGCTCCACAATGACCCTTTTTAAATATTGCATATGGTAGTTCTCCTGGTCTGCTTCATTCTGTGGATTTCTGGTAGGTGTCATCATCCAGGGATCCAGAGCATATCCAGCATCACTAATGAGATGAAATATGTGGAAAATTACCCCTTGGCAATCATTGGTGCAAGTCACAGTTGTGTCAAATATAGGAGTCATAAGTGCCAGGATGACCTCAAATAGTAGATGATCGCCTGTGTATTGCAGTCCACCTGGCAGTTGGTGGAGTGATACCTTTTGTGGCTCATGTGCCTCCTTCCCAGGTCCCCACATGGGGCCTTTATTAAAATAAGGGTGCATTCGATGACACTCAGCACCTCAGAAACAGGCAATAATTGTAGAATTCCATGAACAAATTCCATGCTCAGGTCCACCCAATGTGTGCATGTCGCCATCCATATAAACAGCGAAGACACAGTATAGGATGCTAACAAATCTTTTTGCCAAATTGACACAGCTATACCACTTTCGATTCATGATGTTACTGAAGAAGATACCGTTGTATCAAAACCAGTATAACTGCAGGCATTTAATAAAAGTATTTATTGGCATCCTGCTCCATTCTTTTTGTGGTGCTGGTTGTTGCTGTTTATACATTGCAATCCCCCTCTCCTCTGGGGTGCATAGGTGCAACATATGCTCCCACATGTGCTGAAACATGGCATTAAGGAAATAATGCCTTAGATACTCCATCTGTGTATCCAGTAGGTCACGGAAAGGTCTCTGCAGTTGTTACATGCAAAGGCTTGCATATTTTGCTATCCACTACAATAAGCACTCTACAAATCCCATGGGCTTTAAATGAGGCTGACACATGTTCACAGTATCTTGTGTGGTGTCCCTGTAAGCACTCTACAAATCCCATGGGCTTTAAATGAGGCTGAAACATGTTCACAGTGTCTTGTGTGGTGTCCCTGTAAGCACTCTACAAATTCCATGGGCTTTAAATGAGGCTGACACATGTTCACAGTGTCTTGTGTGGTGTCCCTGTAAGCACTCTACAAATCCCATGGGCTTTAAATGAGGCTGACACATGTTCACAGTGTCTTGTGTGGTGTCCCTGTAAGCACTCTACAAATCCCATGGGCTTTAAATGAGGCTGACACATGTTCACAGTGTCTTGTGTGGTGTCCTTGTAAGCACTCTACAAATCCCATGGGCTTTAAATGAGGCTGACACATGTTCACAGTGTCTTGTGTGGTGTCTCTGTGCACGTTACCAGTACACAATGTTGGAGTTGTGGAGTCCATGAATATTAATTACTGTCAGACAACACGGTGCCTTGGAGGGTGAAAACACACACACCATCATGGCTCATAGCAGCAATAAGGGCTTCTTCAGATACATATTAACTAAAGTGGTAGCAACCCCTAACATTTTTTTGGAATTCCTTTGAATGAACTTTGTGACTTGAATATGTTCATTAACAAGAGTGTTGCAACTCCATATTTTAACATTTCTACATTTATGAATTGCTCTGCCTTCTTCATTTGCCTCATTAGCATACACAGTGCTGCTCATTTAATATTGTTGCTAATTACCATCTGATTATACGGTCATTAGCATATTCCGTGGCCAACACAGCTGCTCAGCATTCCCCACTAGCAGTATGTGTGTCTCTGAAACACATACACACCCCGCATGTATCACTCTCTGCAATATTATGGGTTACATTTTCTAAATCCTTGCCTATTCTCCCACAGTTACAACATTGAGTTTCCTATTTTAGGTATTTAGGGGTTGTCCTGGGATCCCACACTCTAGGATGGCCCACAGTGAACTAAAATCTAAAATTAATAAAACATTATTTGGTTGTCACAAAATATCCAGATTTCTCATACCATAGAGAAGAGCTGTCATCAAAAGGGTATTTTTCAACCACAACCGGAAAATGGCCTTCAGCTTTTACTCTACACCTGTAAAAAATTCCTGACCTTCAAACAATCGTTCTCTCTCCATCTTCATAAAATTACTGTTCCATGCTCTTGTATAATAAAGAGTCCTTATAAAAGACAGTGCAACCCTTCCATTCCTAATTCTCATCTGCAAAACAATAAATATCTCTCCCCTACTTCTCTTTTCATAAGATCATAGGAAGTTGCTTGGCTATGGGTCCTAAAGCCCTTGCAAGCCTAGCCAAGAACTTAGCCCATGTTCTGACAAGTCAGCACCCAATGCCCCTGTCCAGAAGGGACACAGGTAGAATCCCAGGGGTTTATTTTCTGTTCTCCATCCAGTTATCCAAGTTGCGCTTGAAAAGGATTAATGATGTACTCTGCTTGATGTGGAGAGGGAGTCTATTACACAGAAGGGGAGTCTCTGGGACACAAATCTGTCCTGCCAGCAAGTCCTATTGATGTCACCAAAACATTTACAAGGTTCATACTAGGCTAACTGTCCCAGTGGGCCACTTTGAGCCTAGCCAATTACTCCCTATAGGATCATAGGATCATAGGAGGTTACTAAGCTAATGGCCCTGGGGCCCTTACAAGCATAGCTGAGAGTTTATCCCAAGAAAGAAAGCTCAGTCAGCACTTTTCACCCCTGTTAGTGAGGGACACAGGTGGAACCCTTGAGACAAATTTGTGGTTTCCTATCTACTCATCAAGGTTGCTCTTCAAGAGATTCAGCAAGGTTGTCTGGTTGACATATATGGAAAGTCTATTCCAGAGACAGGGTAGCCTCTGGGAGACAAACCTGTCTCACCAGCAGGTTTTGTTGATGTCACATATTAGATTCAGGCCTTTCAAGCAGATCATGCATGAGGAGTTAGACTTATGGATATTGAGCATCTCTAGTAGGCAGGGTCCAAAACTGCCTTGTAGGTGAGACACAGATCACCTCTGAGCAATCTGTATGGTAGTGTGACACTGATTTGAGTCTGTCCATATACGACAGGTGTAGGAGGCCATGAATTCTCTTTGTGAGGTATTTATGTGGCCTTTTCAGTTGGTGCAGATGTTTGGACACACGGCCCGCCTTAGGCATAGGCGAACTAGGCAACCGCCTAGGGCGCCATACAGGCCGGCCTTGCAAAGGGTGCATTATGTGTGTATGTATTTATTTTAATTAATATAAAGTTTGCACTCTTCTTGGCGCTGGAACCAGAGCACAAAGGGTGGGGGAGGGGAGGCACAGCAAGCACCCTCCAACTTACAGCTGCAGGTTAGCCAGGAGGCTTAAAAAAAATCTTTAGTTTGTTTTTGCAAGAGTCTTCCTTAAGGAGAAACGTGCATGCATCATGACGCCAACATCATCAAAATGCATTCTGCAGTTCCGTGCGGAATTTAAGCCAGGTCAACCATTCAAAAGAAGAGTTACGTCTCTGTTTCTGCGTGTTTTCGTTTGGGTTATAAAGATGGTAAATGTATGTGTGTGTTTCTATGTGTAATTTAAACTGTTAATTTCTGTATGAGAGAGAATGTGTGTGGGTATGTAGGTATGTGTATGAAATTTAAACTTGCTGTTCTGTTTGTGTTAGATATGAAGTGTGTGTGTTACTGTGTGAGAGTAGGTGTGTGTGTGTGTGTGTGTATGGAATTTAATCTAGCTGTTCGTTCCTTTGGAAGAAAGTCTTTGTGACTGTGCAAGAGAGTAGGTGTGTGTACGTCTGTGTGTGTTGCTTTGTGAGAGAGTCATTGTATGCATGTGCTGCTGCAGTAGATGTGTGTGTGTGTGTGTGTGTGTATGCATAACTTAAACTAGTGTGTGTGTGTGTGTGTGTGTGTGTGTGTGCACAACTTAAACTAGTGTGTGTGTGTATGTGTATGTGTGCGTGTGTGCGTGTGTGTGTGTGTGTGTGTGTGTGTGTGTGTGTGCATAACTTAAACTAGTGTGTCTGTGTGTACATAACTTAAACTAGTGTATGTGTGTGCATAACTTAAACTAGTGTGTGTGTGTGTGTGTGTGTGTGTGTGTGTGTGTGTGTGTGTGTGTGTGTGTGTGTGTGTGTGTGTGTGTGTGTGTAACTGTGTGTGTGTGTGTGTGTGTGTGTGTGTGTGTGTGTGTGTGTGTGTGTGTGTGTGTGTGTGTGTGTGTGTGTGCATAACTTAAACTAGTGTGTGTGTGTATGTGTGTGTGCATAACTTAAACTAGTGTATGTGTGTGTGTGTGTGTGTGTGTGTGTGTGTCTGTGTGTGTGCATACTAGTGTATGTGTGTGTGTGTGTGTGTGTGTGTGTGTGTGTGTGTGTGTGTGTGTGTGTGTGTGTGTGTGTGTGTGTGCATAACTTAAACTAGTGTGTGTGTGTGTGTGTGTGTGTGTGTGTATGTGTGCATAACTTAAACTAGTGTGTGTGTGTGTGTGTGTGTGTGTGTGTGTGTGTGTGTGTGTGTGTGTGTGTGCATAACTTAAACTAGTGTGTGTGTGTGTGTGTGTGTGTGTGTGTGTGTGTGTGTGTGTGTGTGTGTGTGTGCATAACTTAAACTAGTGTGTGTGTGTGTGTGTGTGTGTGTGTGTGTGTGTGTGTGTGTGTGTGTGTGTGTGTGTGCATAACTTAAACTAGTGTGTGTGTGTGTGTGTGTGTGTGTGTGTGTGTGTGTGCATAACTTAAACTAGTGTATGTGTGTGTGTGTGCATAACTTCAACTAGTGTGTGTGTGTGTGTGTGTGTGTGTGTGTGTGTGTGTGTGTGTGTGCATAACTTAAACTAGTGTGTGTGTGTGTGTGTGTGTGTGTGTGTGTGTGTGTGTGTGTGTGTGCATAACTTAAACTAGTGTGTGTGTGTGTGTGTGTGTGTGTGTGTGTGTGTGTGTGTGTGTATGTGTGCACGAATAACTTAAACTAGTGTGTGTGTGTGTGTGTGTGTGTGTGTGTGTGTGTGTGTGTGTGTGTGTGTGTGTGTGTGTGTGTGTGTGCGCATAACTTAAACTAGTGGTTTTGCTAACTTCTGTATGAGAGAGAAAAGTGTGTGTGTGTTGTATGAGAGCAGAGTAGGAGTGTGTGGAATTTAAACTAGTCATTAGTTGCTGTATGAAAGAGGAGTGTGTGTGTGTGCTTGTGTGTTTGTCATACCATTAATAAGTGGGATAAAGGCCCTAAAATAGGGACACTTTTTAAATATTGCTCTTACAAACTTAGAAAGTTGATTGAAAGGTTTTGCATTGGTGCTGAATTTTCTGAAGGGTATGAAGTCTGAAACTCAAATTTCTGTCATTATTTTCTAACTTCAGTCTTGAAAGATTTACCAGTAATTTTCCAGAAAACCATAACTATGGAAAATGGACCAAAAATATGAGGTCCCTCTCAAGTGTCCAGATTTAGCATTATAGTTTTTGTCTTTCTCATAATTTGTGGTTTTCTGGCAAATCAGGGAGGACTGAAGTCACTAAATAGCACTGCAAACCATAAAGGCATGTGTTGTGTTAATTTCAGCTCCATAAGTGTATCAATATCTAGTCAGTATACAGCTCACAATGTCTTATTGTGCTTATAAAATTTGCCACGTGTTGTGCTTTTAATGAGCAGTGAAGAGTTTACAGCACAATATTTTTTTTTAATAAGTGTTCTAGCAACTTTCTAAGTTAAAAAAAAAACAATATTTAAACTGCCCCTATTTTTTGGCCACTGCATCCACATTTATTTTAGGCTTTGTCCAGATTTTTTGCACTACAAGATTGAGAGGTATGCATACCTCTCAGCTGTCCAGATTTGTCCAGATTTGTGCCTCCTAGTTTTGGCCTATTCCTCATAGAATGTATGGTTTTCTGGCAAATCATTGAGGATTGAAATAGCTAAATGTCAAACACTTGTGTTTCGGTCCTCATTTCCTTCAGAAAATGTATGCTAAGACAAATGCTTCTAAGTCTGTAAGAGCAATATTTTAATCTGTCCCTCTTTTGGGGCCTTTGTCCCTTCCCCACCTCCCCACTACTTTAGGCTTTGTCCAGCTTTCTTGTGCTAAGAGGTTGAGAGGTACAGAGGTATGGTATGTAATGCCTTAGTTGCCAATTATTTGTTGCATTTTAAGAGGGGATAGGGGTTCTGCATTCCTGAGTGTCCTCTTTTGTAGAGGATGCCTAGTTGTCGGTTTCTCGGTCATTCCCTATTGCAGTATTACCAGCTTACCAGTTTTTTTTAATGTAAAGTAGGCAATTACTTTGTCAAGGGCAGCAGGCACTGAATTTGTAGATGAAGCACTGAAATGTAAAGTTGTTTGCCAGTAACAGCCTTTTCATTATTTACAAATCTCTTTAATTTAGAAGTATTCGGATGAATTTTACTTCTGCAGAGATTGTGCTTATTGATTGATACTCTCTCACTTGGCTTTTCCTGGTTAGGGGTCGCCACAGTGGATCATCTGTCTGCTCATGATTGGCAGTGAAGTTTTATGGTGTCGAGCTGCAAGCCAGGCGCCCAACCTTCCACGGAAGGCACGCACACAATCACACCTAGGGTCAATATAGCATGTCCAATCCACTTACAGCATGTCTTTGGGATGTGGGAGGAAACCAGAGCACCTGGAGGAAATCCACACGACCACAGGGAGGATATGCAGACTCCACACAGAAGGCACCCCAGCCAAGCATCAAACCTCTTGCTGTGAGGCGACAATGCTAACCGCTGCACCACTGCGATCATCCTTGCATGTTGATTGATACCGGTGGATTGTAATGACAAGTTTGAGTGGCCTTTTATGGTTACAATGTTCTGAAATGGGCAGTTTTGTCATTATTGGCGCATGCATTTTTTCATTGTTTGCTGGAAAAATGTTCAAAATTACAAATTTAAAACATATTAACAATTGGTACTGTATTATACAAGGAATATAATTTATTACAATCAGGAAGGTGAATCAAAGAACACATACATGAATGCATGGCCATAAAAATGTGTTCAAGGAGCCTGTAATTTGAAAATAGCCCAAAGGTAAACTTAATTCTCCACTTTCCAGATGCATTTCATTTGAATGTAGGTTTTAATGCTGTTTCAATGGCTGAAAATACCTAATTGTATACACACTGAGGTCTGAACATTGTTCATAGTAACTGAGGAGAAATAGCCAAGTAACGAAACACTGGTATGGCTGGGGAGGGGGCTGCTGCACGAGGGGCTGCTTAGGAGGCCTCAATCTATTACCCTGCCTAGGGTCCCATTTGACCATGATTTTCTCTGCTAATAAAGTATGAGAGCAGCTTACATGTCCTCTTTAAATCCCGGAAAAATACTCCATGGTGCTGGCGGCCACTCTTTTAAGGAGGACCAGGAGTGCTACACATACTGATGTGAGTAATGGGTCATGAAAATTACCATTTTCAGCAGTGGGTCTTCGTCCATAAAGGTTTGGGAACCATTGCTTTACACCACCTACCAGACTGCTGACAGAAAGGAGTTTGTGTTTCAGTGCATTTAAAGGAATGGAGTTTTCAGTGCATTTTCAAGGGATTGAGTTTCTGTGTATTTTCAAGGGATTACGTTTCAAAGGAAAGTTTACTGCTGCTCATGCTAAGTCCATTTTAAATGTGCAACTGTTTTATCAAATAGCATATTGTTGTAGAATTTGAAAGCAGTGCTAATAGCATAATTGCCTTTGGTGCAAAAGGCTGTGGATTCTACTCCCACACCATGTAGATGAAGTGCTGATATCGCAGTGCCCATACGATTGAGGATTATTTGGTGTATTACAAGGAGGAATAGGGGTTCTACACTCCCGAGTTTCCTTTTGTATGAGATGCCTAATAACTATGAACTTGTCGGTTTTGGTCATTTCCTATTGCAATATTCCCAGTTTACCAAATTTTTTAATGTAATATAGATTAACGCAAGGGCAACAGGCACTGAATTTGTAGATGAAACATTGAGGTGTAAAGTTGTTTGCCAATAGCAACCTCTTCATTAGTTACAGATTTCTTTTAAGGTGGAATTATTCCAATTATTTTACTTCTGTAGAGACTGTGTCGAGTGATATTGGTGGATTGTCATGACAGAAGTCTGGGTTGCCTTTTATGGTTGAAATTTTCTGAAATGGGTAATTTTGTCATTGGTTTATACTTTGTTTCATTGCATATTAAAATGTTTAAAACTACAAATTTTAAAACACATTCTAACAAGTTGTGCTGTATTAGACAAGGAATATAATGTAATACAATCAGGAAGGTGAATAAAAGAACAAATTCATGTATGCATTGCCCTAAAATGTGTGCAAGGAGTCTATTTTGAAAATGACCCAAAAGTAAACCTAATCCTCCACTGGTCAAATGCATTTTCTATGAATGTTGGTTTTCATGCCGTTTCAAGGGCAGAGAAGTTTATTGCTTATGCTAAGTCTATATGTGTTTGTGCTGTTCTAGTTTAAGCTACTGTACACAGGGAGGAGAGAGGTTGCTATTCTACTTTCACTGAGCTGTAAGGCTTGCTCGCCTACCCCAGAGTAAATTAACCTGTTTAGATTAACTTGAGCATCCTTTTGAAAGAAGGCACATGGGCTTGTATTTTCTGAGGACATGACTTTTACAGTAAAATGTGTGAAGGAGCAACAGATAAAGCAGGTTTATTACAAAAATTCCACCTTCCTTCACTTGCAGTTTAACTATATTACAAGGTATCTTCTTCCTGTGCATTTAAATAATTGAAGGAAATGACTGGAGTGGCTTTCTTGGGGTGTGACCTACATGTGGGTGTGGCTTATAGGGGTGTTTCAGGAGTATGGTGTGGGTGGGGCTTAAGGGGCGCTGGTGTGGGTGGGGCTTAAGGGGCACTGGAGTACTACTTCGCCTAAGGTGCCATTTCAGCTAAGGCCGGCCCTGTTTGGGCAGATACGTTATACTCAATTATTGGTCTAATGAGGGAGGAGTATAGACAGGTAATAACCTCCTTGTTTCTGGATGCAATCCCTTTACTTATGAGATCATAGGATCATAGGAGGTTACTAGGCTATTGGCTCTGAGGCCCTTATAAGCCCAACCAAGAGTTTAGCCCATCTCTAGACAAGTCAGGACCCAAGCCCCCTGTCCAACAGGGACACAGGTGGAATCCCAGGGGTGTATTTTCTGTTTCCCATCCAGTTATCCAGGCTTGAAAAGGGATAATGAGGTACTCTGCTTGACATGAAGAGGGAGTCTATTCCACAGATGGGGGAGCCTCTGGGACAAAAATATGTCCCTCAAACAAGTCCTATTGATATCACTGATCAGGTTGAGATCGCATGTATGGGTTGCTCGAGTGGAGCTTGACTTGCGGATATGCAGCAGTCCCATCCAGGCAGGGTCTGAAATTGCTTTGTACGTCAGACAAAGGTCACCTCTGAGGAATCTGTATGAAACTGAGTAGAGGAACAGAGCTTTTAATCTATCTGTGTAGGGTAGATGTTTGAGACCCTGGATTCTCCTGGTGAGGAACTTCTGTGGTCTCTCCAGCATCTTCATGTGCTTTATGAGGTACATGCTGAAGGGGACATTGTACTCAATAATTGGCCTTATAAGGGAAGAATACAGGGATGTTATGACCTCTTTGTCCCTGGATGAGATACCCTTACTTATGAGGTGGGCCATGTAGAAAGCTTTCTGTACAGTGGAAGCAACATTGTGGTCAAAAGTTAGGTTGCTATCAACCTGGGTGCCAAAATCCCTCACTACTGATTGTGTACTTAGGACATTATTATTAATGTGATAATATGTGGGGATGTCACTCTCCCCAAAGGAGATGATGATGCATTTTTTGGCATTTGACTTGAGGTCATGTTTCTGACACCCATCATTTGTTTGGGTGAGACCCTCTTAGAGGACGTCCACATCACTTGGGGAATTGATGACTGTTCCCAGCTTGCAGTCATCTGCAAGCTTGGTCAGCCATACCCCACTGGTTTTGGCCTGCACCTTAGAGAATTATATCCTGAATAACAGAGCCCCCAAGACCGATCCCTGGGGTATGCCGCTCATTACAGGTCTACTGCTTGAGGTGACTTCCCCTATTTTGATTAGGTGGGTTCTATCAGTGAGTCAGTTTGCTACCCATCTAATAACATATGGATTGATGCCTAGTTGAGAGAGTTTATCTACTATGCCCGAGTGGGGAATAGTGTCGAAGGCTTTCACCATGTCTAGGTAGGTGGTGTGCACCATCTTCCCCTCGACCATGAGTTTGGTGACTATCTCAAAGAAGTTGACCAGATTTAACAGACATGACCTCCCCTTGACAAAGCCAAACTGTGTGGGGTCAAGTGTTTGGAGGTTGCCAATGTCCTTGTTAATGAGGTCCATGATAATCTGTTCCATGGCCTTGCAGATCAGGCTAGTTAGGCTGATGGGTCTATAATTTCCCAGATCGGTGGACGCTCCACCTTTGTGTAAAGGGATTACAGTGGCTATCCTCCAATTGGCTGGGACAAAGCTGGTACTCAGGCTTTGGTTGAATAGGGTGCCTAATGGTGCTGCAAGTTCATGCCTGAGTTCATGTAGGATGCAGTCTGGGATGTTATCGGGTCTCATGGAGGCTGTATTTTTTCCCTTTGAGAGGCAGTGATGACCTGCTCCCTAGAGATAAGGGGTGGGGTGCAAGCAATGGGGATGTCCTGATTTACTGATGAGGGGGACAGAGGGGAGAAGTTTTCGCTGAATCTGTCAGTCAGTAGATTGGCTATATCTACAGCTTTTGTGTATGTGATGTCCTTGACCACCATTTCTGAACAGATCTGGGTGCTTCCTTTCAGATTTCGGACATATGTGAAGAAGGCCTCATGATTGTCTCTAGTAGATGTGGCCATTTTGGACTCAAATTTGGCATTAGAGGATTTCACTAGTGCTCTTATTTGCTTGTTCAGGCTAAGGAGAGATTGCTTTCAATTGGGCAACTGTTCCTTCTTGTTCCAATTAAAAGGCTTTTCTAACCACTACCACTACATGATGGTTGAATGGGACATTGTTATCAACCTGATTACTCCGGTCTCTTACCACATGTTGTGTACTTAGGGGAATCAAACCATGAACCTTGTGTCTGTAAGGTAAATCAAACTATGAACCTTGTGTCTGTAAGGTAAACACCTTAACCATTATGCCAACATCCCACCCTTTTCTGAATTTACCATAAAAATGAATTTAGATCCGACTCCCATAATGCCTTTCCTACAAAACAGTTCCACATCATTGGTCATTTTTGTTTTCTAAAGAAGACTTCTGTTTGAAACATCAATTTTAACCATTATTTTCCATTTATTGTAAATTATAATACCTAATCGCCTCTGGCTGAAAAATATCAACTTGTTATTTATTTATTTATTTATTTATTGTCATTTGTTTACCGGGATGATCCACTGAGCCAAAAAGTGCCCATTTTCAGTGGTGGCCCAGGAAGCAAAGCTCCACATACAAAAGAAATTTAAATACAATCACAGTTTCTGCATACATACAGAGATACCTTAAAAAAAACAGACATACAATCTTCAATGTTACAGAACAATGCAATTCAATGTTCTAAGTTTCAGTGAAGAAATTCAGTCACAGTTCAGGTTGTTTATAGTTAAAATAGTTATTTTTCTATTTTTAGTTGTAATAAATTGTGGAGACAATGTTTACTTTTTGTAGTACTCGTATGGATTCGATAACAGCTGATGTTGTTGAACTGGGGTTTATCATCTGAGATTTTTACATGTAGGGCTCATAATTCTGAGATTTCTTTCTATTTCTATTGCTGTCAAGTAGTCTCATACAAATACTGAGAGACTGCCACCTCTTCCTTTTGGTCTAAAGCGAAGGAGAGGTGATTCAGATGTATTTCCTGTATCGAGTTCCTCTAGTGTTCCATGCTGCCCATCATTCCTCCAGCTTTCCTGTAATGCAAGCATGTGTCCATCATGGGCGAGAGTCAGCCACAGGAAAATTCATACAGGCAACCATTATGGGTTTTGTGATTAAGTCCCTAACCCTACTCCCTTTGCAGGGGGCACACACCTCCATCACTGCATAGCCAAAATGCATTCCCCTTGTGAATAGATGCTCATGTTATGAAGCCTATGGCCTGACAGCAACTTAATAAGCCAAAGACACATGCTTAGGTCACATTTCACATTTACTTCTGTTACCCTACTCCATGGGAATCTGTGTGACCTGCCCCCCAACTGCTCTCCTCCCATAAAGAATCTGTATGACTGTCCCCCAACTCCTCTCCCCCATAGACAATCTGTGTGACCTGTCCCCTGACTCCTCTCCCTACCATCCTCCCACAGCAGATCCTGCAGTCAGCTGGACTAGTAATACAAAGCTTAGTTTCCTGGGTCATAGTTAGGGCATTACCCCTCCATGCCAGTGGAGCTGGGTAATCATACCTCTCAACCTTTTAGGAAAACAAATCTGCATAAAGGCAAACATAATGGAGGGACAAAAGCCTAAAAATGAGTGCAAATTTTAAATATCGTTCTTATTAACTTAGAAAGTTACTAGAATAAAACTTCTTGCATTAACGTGCATTTTCTGAAGGATATGCAGTCTGGAACTCAAATGCCTGTCTTTATTTAGTGACTTCCATCTTCAATGATTTGCCAGAAAACCCCAAATTTTATGAGGAGCAGATAAAAAACATGACACAAAAATCTGAACAATTGAGAGGAATATCTTTACCTTAGTCTTTGTTGGATCATTTTTGTTACATTTCTTCAAGTGTAATTTATACAGCTGTAAAATGACACTATGGGGTTAGAGGGTTACCTGTCTGGTGCATGTAGTTCTTTGAATGAAAGATGGAAATCCTCTCTATAAAGAAGCGGCCTATTATTTACAAACCTGCCCCAAAAACACTAATTCCCATCATATGACAACAGGTCCTTAGATATAAAAGAAGGTTCAGGGTTTTAGTTCTATTTTCAAGTGCTATTCAAGGACAAGGCATGATCTCACTCAATGTATGTGATGTGTGTGTGTGTGTGTTTGTGTGTGTGTGTGTGTGTGTGTGTGTGTGTGTGTGTGTGTGTGTGTGTGTGTGTGTGTGTGTGTGTGTGTGTGTGTGTGTGTGTGTGTCTGTATATATGTGTATCCGTGCATGTGTTTGCATGGTGTATGTATGTGCGTGTTCATGCACGTGTGTGTGTGTGTTCATGTGCGTGTGTGCTCATGCATGTGTGTGCATGTTGTGTGTGTGTATGTGCGTGTGTGTATATACGTACTTGTATCTTATGTGTGTGTGGGGAGAGTATTTGTGTCTGTGTGTATACAGAGCTGTATAATCTAAACTCTGAACCCATATAAAGAGGTGGAGTAAGAATGCATAGCCTACCTAAAGTACACATTACTTTATTATCTAGGGATGGGTTTGGCACAATGCTTAAGGTCTTTATCTGACCATTACAAGGTACAGGGTTTGATTCTGACCTGTGGTTATTGATTAGACTTGTAATAGTCTGCAGGCTGATAAACCAGCGTTTACCTATGCACCTGTTATCTATACTTTACCTGTGTCAGCAAGAAGTTATTTGTACTTTGCATGTGTTATCAAAAATATAAAAATATTATCACTTCACTTATGTTATTAGCTATCTGGAACTAATTAATAAAAACAAAGCCCTCAGGGGCTAACATTAACAATGCAATGACTAAACACAACAAAGTCAACATATTAAAGCAATAACCCACTTCAGTCACACAAAACAAGTAATTAAAATCTTTAATTCTCATAAAAACAGAGAAAAAATCACTTTGAAATACACAGAATCCACAGCAGCATCAGTCTACTAACCCTATAAAACT
Source organism: Protopterus annectens (assembly GCF_019279795.1). NCBI lineage: Eukaryota > Metazoa > Chordata > Ceratodontiformes > Protopteridae > Protopterus > Protopterus annectens. The sequence goes on from NC_056743.1 coordinate 1,452,893,663, forward strand.
GTATTTATACAATCTCACATTTAGCACTAAGTAGAATCTCTACCGTAACACAATCTGAAAAGGTGGAATCTTAGGGCAGTTATGGGAAACCGTAAAACCGTACCGCCGACTAAGAAGAAAAAACAAGAAACAAGACAGTGAAGACAGTCAGACGTATGAGGAGTAGCTGTGCAAAGATTACCGGAGAGAAGAATGAATAGTGTAAGATACATCAGTAATATGACAGGAATTATAAAAATATAGGTTTACTTAATGTCACAAAGCCCATTACACAGGTGTACAATACATCAGTAATATGACAGGAATTATAAAAATATAGGTTTACTTAATTTCACAAAGCCCATTACACAGGTGTACAATACATCAGTAATATGACAGGAATTATAAAAATATAGATTTACTTAATTCACAAAGCCCATTACACAGGTGCGGCTGTGACATACTTCAGAGAATTTGGGAATGAGGAAGCAGAGCTGCTGAAGAGAGCTGAGTGTTTATTATGACAACAGTAAAACATTACATGGCAAGTTTTGTTCAGTGTTCAAATTCAAATTGTATTGTACTTAACTTTGTAAATATTAGCTTTGTAATAACTGTATATGGAGCTTTTCTCCCCGGGCTTCCACTGAAAATGGGCTCACTTTGGCCCAAAGGACTTTCCCAGTTAACAAACTGCAAATAAATAAATAAATAAAATGTATTAACATGCTGAAAATTCTGTGGACATTACAATTAATATAAATTAAACCTAAATGAAATTAAAACATGCCAAAACTCTGCATTAACTGCAATGTGAAATAAAACATCATAAAATATAACATCATTAGAGATCATTTAAAAAAAAGTATTTTTTTTGAGACTTTAGCAAACTCCTCAGATTGGACGGGTCCTGTAGTCTCCTTTGCATGAAGTTCCACAAGTGCGGTACCTAGGATCATAGGATCATAGGAGATTGCTAGGCTATTGACCCAGAGGTCAATTCAAGCCTAGCCATTTCATCCCAATATAATACAACAGAAATGTTAGATAATACCCCAGATTGCATTTAGCAATGGCTGTCCATGTCCAGGAGGGTTGTAGGTCCTATTCCCATTATGAATTTACGGTGCCCCATCCATTCATCCAGGTTCCTTTTGAACAGTGTCATAGTGTTGCTCTGTTTCACATGAATAGGTAGCCTATTCCAAAGAGTTGGCAGTTGCTGGAAGATAAATCTGTCCCTCCAGCATGTCCTAATTAAGTCGCAGGCCATATTTATATCCCTGGAATGGGTAGCCCTAGCCCCGTTTGATTTATGGAGATGCGTTGGGTTCATTAGGTTTGGGTCTGAGATTGCTCTGTAAGCCAGGTATAAGTCTCCCATAAGAAGTCTATATGATACAAAGTAATGTGACAGGGACTTTAATTGGTCTGTGTAAGGCACATGCTGGAATCCCTTGATCTTTTTGTTAGAAACCTCTGAGGTCTCTCCGGTTGCTGCAGGTGCTTTGTATGGTACATGCTGAACAGGGCGTTATACTCAATTATGGGCTGGATTAGTACCAAGGATAGAGAGGTTATAACCTTATTTACTCTCAAGGTGATGCCTTTGCTAATCAAGTGTGGTACGTAGAAAGCCTTCCTTACTACAGTAGACACATGATGGTCAAAGTTAAGGTCTTGGTCAACTTGTAATACCTGGTACCTTACCACCTCGTGGGTACTTACGGTATTGTTGTTGATTGGATAGTGTGAAGGGACATTGTTTGTGCCAAAGGGAATGATGATGCATTTCTTTGCATTCAGTTTGAGACTGTGACTTAGATACAAATCGTTGGTCTGCATAAGACCCTCCTGGAGCATGGTCTGTGACATTAATAGAACTTGTTGGCAGGATAGATTTTGTGTCCCAGAGACTCCCCCAAGAGGACCCTAGATGACTGGTTGGGAAACAGAAACTACACCCCTGCAATCCCACTTGTGACCCTGCTGGACAGGGGAAACAGGTCCTCACTTTGTGGGAACATGGGCAAAATTCTTGTCTAGGTGTATAAGGGCCTATGGGCCAATAGCCTAGCATCATCCTATGAACCTATGAATTTATGGAGTATATTGGCATCATTTGCGGATTCAATGATTGCACCTAGTTTGCAGTCATCTGCAAACTTGGTCAGCCACAACCCTTAAGTTTTGACCTGAACATCCAAGAAGCATATACCAAACAGTAGGGGGCCCAGCACTGACCCTTGTGGCACCCTGCTGGTGACAGGTCTGTTGGTTGATGTGGAGTCACCCACTTTGATAGTGTGTGTCCAGTTTGTGAGCCAGTTGGCAACCCATCATATAACAAAGGGGTTTACATTCAGTTTGCTAAGTTTATCTGTAATGTCTGAGTGTGGTATTGTGTCAAAAGCCTTTGCCAAGTCGAAGTTTACTGTGTGCACAGATTTGCCCTTATCACTATGTGCACAGGTTTGCCCTCGTCACTATGTGCACAGATTTGCCCTCATCAATGCCCCTGATACCATTTTCGAAAAAAATCCACCAGATTTATCAGTAAGGATCTGCCCTTGAAGAAGCCGAATTGGGTAGGATCCAGGGCTTCAATCCTGGAATAAAAAATGGTAAAACACCTGAAGGATCTGTTTGGATCTCTGGAACATCCAGCTTTCCCAAAGACTCATAGTGCAGGGCTTTGTCTGGCATATAAGGGAGCAAAAGGTATCTTAGCCTGGAAGGACACCATTCACCATCAGCATCAGCAACAACCTCTTTTTTCTCATTGTACACATGAGATTGGGGTGTCACATCAACAGTGACCATCATCTTGAGATACAACACACCACACATGCACCCCCCCCAACACATACACACATGCATACACACCTATGGTCAATTAAGAGTGTCCATTCCACTTACTGCATGTCTTTGGAATTTGAGAGGAAACTGAAACATCCAAACGAAAACCGTAGTTCATGCTGGGGTAAATACACTAACTCTAAAATGTTAAAGATGATTTGTATCTGAATCAGCTGCCCATGAATACTCTGCAGGACTGGTGTAGTATGCTAAACCCATTAAGTACAAGTAAGTATTGAGTACCCAACCAGGAGCAGGTGAAGACAGCATAGTTCTAAGTTAGGAAATTTGAGGTAAAATGGTATTCCAGCCATGCAATGACCAGAGCCTGCAGTACTCCAAGAACATTCTGTAGTATAATAAAGTGCACAGCTCAGGTTATGTTCCTCAGGTGATGTGGAAGTCCTGAGCACAGCTTACACCTGGTCCATTAGTGTCAGTCTGACACTGAAGATAAACACTAAAATAATGAATCTTATAAATAAATTCACGCTCGGCTTATACAGTTCAGGTTCCTCAAGGTGACACAAAGTGTGAGGGTCACACTCTAAGAAATGTTAAGATTCTAAATCCTAGCCTATCCTCCTATGTTATGATTCAAATGGTTAGCACACTGTCCCTTTGTCTAGCAGCTGGCACTTTGCTGGCAGTTGGCACATACATCCAGTGCTGTAAGCTATAGTTGCTGTATTACGGGGTTTGATTCCCACAGCCCTCATTTGCCTGCTGAGTAATCTTAAGCAAGTCATTTAACCAGGCAGTGCCTGGGGGGAGTTGTGAATTTGGGCATGGCTCCTCAATGATCCATCTGGACTACAAGCCAAGTAACAATCTATGAACCTGTGAACACATCCAAAAATTGTGCAGCACAAACTCATCTGTAAGAGTATTAAACACTTGCATTTGCTCCTAAGGAAGGGGGAGCTGTGACTGAGTATCATCTGTATGGCAGTAATAATGCAATTCTCTCATTTGAATGACAACCCAGTGAAAACATGGACATGGAAAACGCCAGTATGAAGCTCTGTAAAAACTGTAAGAGAAACCCAACCAAGCTAGAGTCTTCACTGAGTAATACCTTAAACCCTTTTCAGTGGAGCCCAATGGTATACAAGCAAATGACCTCTTAAGGACATAACAGTGTTACAGCTACTTGACTTCAGAATACTCATGACTTTTACTTTTTAAGTCTTTATCAGTGCATAAAGGCTAATAAAGCCACACCTCACTATCTGTAGACATGCCATGCTTTGGCCTTTTTTGACCTCCTCAGTACAGCATAAAAGGATTGTTTGGTTGTACTTTAGAATCACAGGCATTAAAATCAAGCCTAATGTACATAAACATTAGGGTGTCTGTAAAACGGCTCAACTAATATCCAGTCAAAGAGTAAAAGGTCACCCGGACAAACTATTTTACAAAACTGCCAAGAAAAAAAAAAAAACGGTCAAGCTACAGTTTTGCAAAGTGAAAACTCTATCTTGGCTTTTTTTTTTTAAGTTTTTACAGAATGGTTTGTCTGTGTTACATTTTTACCCTGGCTTAAGTATAAAGCTCTGTAGCACACCTGAAAAGAGAGGGAAGGGAGAGGAAGAATGTAGGTGGCAAAACAGTAAAGACTGACCTAGAAATTTCACAGAACATTCAAGCATGCTCCAATAGGATATAAGGACATCATGGTCACAGCCATGATAAATACTGAAGAGAGATAAAGAAGGGTCAGCACAGTATGGTACCATGATCTCTCACTGCTCGAAGATCACGTAATGTCCTGCTGAGGACAGTCTGGGAGCTAAGCATTGGTCAAAAGACACACTGGAATAAGTGGTGAATGACATGTTCCCTTAAGGTGAAATTGGGTTGCACATACACAACCATCTGCGTAATCTAATCAAAAAATTGAAAGAGGTGTGATAGCAATTATTAAGGTCTTTACAACTGAGAAGTGACTTCTTTACAGCAGAAGCCACGAGTTAAGCTTTTAAAAGTTGGAAAGACCTTCAGTCAAGAAGCATTGACAATATGATAAATAACTGGTGCATCTCTAATCTGGCAAAAGCTACCAAATTAGGCACAGGTCCAATCCACAGCTGACTGGACACATTGTTGCTTTTTTTTTTTTTTGGGAAAATGTCTAAATAGACATGACATAACATAACAAACAGCATTTTGTCAGAGTGAATTTGAAGGCATAAAACAATAAAACAAACAGCATAAAATTATTATAAAATGCTACAACTTTACATTGATTTTAGGCAACAGTTTATAGGCAGCAGAACAAATACCACCCTCTTAAAATCTGAAAAATGAGCTGTATAGGGGAGAAAGAACTGAAATCATGTACCCATCCAAAGTCTTCCAGGCTAACCTGAAATGCCTCCCAGGCCAGACACAACCACAAGGCATACTTTAGCTAACCACCAGTCATTAGACCCAACCCAGTTTGGTTACATCAAGGGCAAGTCATGCCTACTCAGCCTGGTGGACTTTTTTGAAAAAGTCAACAAAACGATAGATGAGGGCAAAAAGGTTCACACTAATTACCTTGACCTGGCCAAAGCATTTGACACAATACCCCACTTGGGCACTGTTAACAAACTTAAGATGTTAGGTATAAACCCTTAAGTCACCTGGTGGATAATTAGCTAGCTCACAGACAAGACCCAAGAAGTTAGAATTGGGGAGTCCACCTCTATAAAGAGGCTAGTCACAAGTGAAGTCTCTCAGGGATCAGTCTTGGGACTGCTCTTTTTTTGCATTTACTTCTCTGAAGTCAAGGCCAGTGTCAATAGCCTCTGGGTGACCAAATTTGCAGACAATTGCAAATTAGGAGCTGTCATAGAATCTCCTACTGACACTAATGTTCTCCAGGAAGGGTTGACATAGATAAGTAACTATGTCAGAGCCATGGGCTAAAACTGAATGCCAAGAAATGCATAATAGGATCATAGGATCATAGGAGGTTACTAGACTATTGACCTGGAGGTCATTTCGAACCTAGCCATTCCATCTCAATGTAATACCACAGATACTTTAATCAATACCCAGAATTGTATTCAGTAATGACTGCCCATGTATCCTTTAAGAAGTCATCTACCCCTGGTAACTCTCATGTTGATAAGAGCTGACCTTGTAGTCAGGGACTTGAGGATACACAGAAACCATTATCTCATCTTTGACCATCATGTTTCTACACCAGTGAGGAAATCATTCTATGTTGAGCAACTTATTAACAAAGGTATGGCATCTATGTTCAAGAAGGTCATTATTTCTCTGCAGATAGCATTCGTCAGACCTAGCATTGAGTACAATATCCCCTTTGGTATGTACCTAACCAGGTACATCTAACAACTTGAACATTCACAGAGGTTAATCACTAAAAGAATAAAGGGAGTAAATAACATTTCTTATGCAGACCACCTCAAGGCCCTATCAATGTATTCTGTCTCCTGCAGGCTGCTCACAGAAGATCTATGCCTGTCATAAAAGACGTGTGACCCTACCATGATGGACCCCCTGCATACCCACAAAACAAACAGCACCAGAATTACCTGTTCTAAAGATTGAAACCTTCCCTGTGATATAAATAAGACCTCCTGGAGAGGATGGTTTGTATCCCGAGGACTACACCTTCTCTGGAATAGCCTCTTATTATAAACTTTAAGTTTTACTGCAAGTCCTTACATATTTGATTTGCTGCATTTGTCTTCCTTAAACTGTCTGGACAAGTTTAGAACATGCATCATATCAGCTTTTTCTTAAATCCATTCTTTGTGAGAGGGATTTGACTGCTATTCATCCTTTATTTGATATTTTGTACCACACCATGGAGAATCTGTCTGCAGCAACTGTATATTCTTCTGTATTTGAGCATGTCGAAATTCACCAGGATGCAGACATAAAATAAATCATTGTTATAAATTTGTACACAGATGTTTCGATACAGTAAACTGATAGACTGTAACAAACACTCAAAAAAATGATAGCATGTTGCCAGTAGCACATTTAGGGAAAGTTAATATCACATGTACTAAGGCAGAACATGAGGTAAGAAGGTAACACTTTTTATCTCTACATATGTAAGACATGGTAAATAGTTTGTGTGTGAGTGTGCACACGCATGCATGTGTATAGTGGACAGCAGAATGAATGCCACTGTAAGGTAATAAAATTGGTACTGTGTCTGACACCAAACATAAAGTGAGTATAGCCACACAAATCTCAGTTATGAAAATTTGAACATTCTGATTTTCTTAAATGCAGGTTGAGCACGAGGGAAAAAAAAACCTTGCACAGTTTTGCTTATAAGCATAACATTTGTAAGTATTAGAAACATGCCTTGCCAGAAGATGTAAAAGGTGGGGGTGTACCACAGTACACATTTTTCTGTGCTACAAAAATAAATAAATGCTCCAACAGCTTCAGAGTAATGCACTGCAGTATAACAAACTGTTGATATGCCAAACATAACAGTTGGAAGGGAAGCTCAGGTGCTGTTCAAACCCATGACAACAAGGCCTTACTGTGTCTACATACAGAGGTTAATGGCTACCACTACCAGAATCTGTTTTAAAGGTCTACCGGTTACACATTTCTCCTGAAATATCTCACAATCTGCTCAATATGCTAATGTGCAAGTTGGTTTACATGTAATAAATACACAAAACTCACTAAAATTATACTTTTTTGTATGTTTCTCTGTTAAATACAATCCAAAAAAAGAATTTATATGTATAGACTAGGCTAATAACCACTAGAGCCTTGCCTAGCCATGCAACTCAAATGTGACCCACAAATCTGATTTATATAGGGGTGATTTACTGACTGCCTATGTCTATCAGAGACATAGGAGCCAGACCAGATGTGAATTTCCAATTACCGATCCAATGGTCCAAGTTACACTTAAATAGGAATAGGAAAAAACTCTGTTTCACATGGATGGGGAGCCTGTTCCAGAGAATGGGAATTCTCTGAGAAATAAATCTGTCTGTACAAGATGTCCTATTTATGTTGCAAGCAATATTTAGGTCTTTTAATCTAGCAATTCTGATGCTGTTTGTTTTGTGGATGTACACAAGGTTCATCCAAACAGGGTGCAGGGTATCGTGTGTGCCAGGCAAAGGTCACCTCTCAGAAGTCTGTATGATACCGAGTAAAGGGACAGAGCTTTGAGGTGATCAGCATAGAACATTGTGTTTACTCCCTGTATTCTTTTTGTATGGAGCCTTTGTGGACATTACAGTTGCTGCATATGTCTGATCAGGTACATAACGAAGGGGGCATTATACCTATGATGGGCCTGATGAGGGCCAAGTGCAGTGGTACGATAACCTCTCTGTGTGTGATGCCATGCCCTTACTTATAACAAAAAAAAAAAAAATGCTCATTTGTCAGCTGTGGGAAGGATAAGGCATTTGTGTCAGTTTACATAATGGGACACCTTTGAAATACAGAACACAAAGTGAAAACGGGATGTATCCATCAGTACTTCAGGGATTTGAGCAGCTTGGTCTAGGAACTGAACCCAGATGATGCAGTCTTCCATACAGACCATCTTGGAAGACACTTACTAGAGGGCTAAGATGGCTGAGCAAACTTCTAGACAAATCTGGTAGGTTCAAGTGCCTCTTTTCTGTTTTTTAGAAAGGTCACCTAGAAGTTGTCTGTTTTTACTTTCTGTATCCATGACTTGTACTGCCTCATACAGTATATATTGCAGAGACTGAAGGAATCGACCTCCTCACACAGTATGTAATGCAGAGACTGAGGGAGTCGACCACCTCACACAGCACGTAATGCAGAGACTGAGGGAGTCGACCTTCTCACACAGTATGTAATGCAGAGACTGAGGGAGTCGACCTCTTCACACACTACGTAATGCAGAGACTGAGGGAGTCGACCACCTCACACAGTATGTAATACAGAGACTGAGGGAGTTGACCTCTTAGGTTCATAGGTTCATAGGTTCATACTAGGCTATCTGCCCGAGGGCATTTACAAGCCTAGCCCATAGTTTTGTGGCTTTAGTATGGGGAACTATACCCATTATTTTGCTGTGCCTCTGTTGAGCAGTGACACTGAGGTAATCCCTGGGGTATATCTGCGATCTCCCATCCATTGGTCAAGATTTCTCTTGAACAAGGCCAGCGAGGTGCTCTGCCTCACATATACCGGGATTTTATTCCACAGCATAGGGAGTCTTTGGGTGATGAATCTATCCCTCCAGCATGTCCTATTAATAGCCGTGTCGAGGTTTAAGTCTCCCGCCCTTGTGGCTCTGACGGATCTAGATTTTTGAGGTGAAGCATATTCATCAAATCTGGGTTTGACATGGCCTTGTATGTTAGGCAAAGGTCACCTCTGAGCAAGCGGTAGCGACTGAATAGAGCTGGAGTTCTTTCAGTCGGGCAGCATAGGACAGATGTTTGAGACCCTTTATCCTTTGGTGAGGAACTTTGTGGCCTCTCCAGCTGCTGCAAGTGTCGGGTCAGATACATTCCGAATGGGGCATTGTACTCAATCATTGGTCTGATGAGTGATGAGTATAGGGAGACTATGACCTCCCTTGATCTAGATGAGAATCCCTTCATGATAAGGTGGGCAATGTAGAAGGTCTTCCTAACTACTTTAGCTACATGGGTGTCGAATGACAGACTACTATCAACCTGGGTCCCCAGGTCCCTGATAACTTCTTCTGTACTCAGTGGATTGCCACCTATTTGGTAGCTAGGGGTAACCTTGTTTTCGAAGGGTATGACTATGCATTTTTTGGCATTTAACTTTAGGCCATGGCTCTGGCACCAGTTATCCGTTTCTGTGAGACCCTTCTGAAGGATATCTGTGTCAGATGTGTTTCAGTTTGCAGTCATCTGCAAACTTTGTCAGCCATAACCCTCCTGTGTTTGCTTGTACTTCGGAAAAGTAGATGCCAAACAAGAGTGGGCCCAGGACTGAGCCCTGTGGTACACCACTTGTGACAGGCTTTGAGTCTGACATGGCGCATCTTCACACAGTACATAATGCAGAGACTGAGGGAGTCGACCACCTCACACAGTACGTAATGCAGAGACTGAGGGAGTAGAATAAGGATTATAGTATAAAGCCAGTTTTTTATTTCCTTTTCCTTTGTTGACTAGGTTACTTCCACTAAGCTAGTAGCCTCTTTTCAGGAGAGACCCGTGGTGGTATTTACACTAGTAGGGGAAATTTAGCCAGGGCATTGGGGTACTTCCCCTAATTTTTTGATAGGCGCCATGGGATCTTTTTACATCCACCTGATTCAGGGAGATGGGCCCTCAGTTTAATGTCTCATCCAAAAGCAACACCTTCAGGAGTGCAGCACCCCCTTATACTGCACTGCAGTGTCAGTAATCCATCTACCTGGTGTGGAAAGCAGTTAGGATTTGTGTTAACCAAACCTGGAATGGTTTTATGCCAAATGAATGCAGAGTGGTAGATATTGATGGTGTGTACATTCTCTACTTTTCAGATGGCTGTTTGGATTGTATAAACAGTACTACAGCAGGTGTGACAATGTTCCACACCAGGACTAGAATGCTCCCAAGACATATGGAGCATTTCTCCCCAGGCCTCTGCTGAAAATTGGCTTTGTTCCAAGTCAGACTTTCCCGGTAAACAAATGTTAAATAAAATAAATAAATAAAATATGCAAATATTTATTGCAAATTGGAATATGGTCTTCCTACAGATACACCGCCCTACAACAAGGGTATATTCAAGACCAACAAGAAGGACACCCTCCTTGCTCCATCTGTTTTCCAGCAGCGAACACTGGTATCTCACAGCAAAAAATTCACTAGGATTTGCATTGGTTACTATGACTATAATAAGTGTTATGCTCCTGCTACTATGTTAAATTTACTCTTAAGTTATCTATTTATTGCTTTGCATGCTATTGTTTCAGCATATGTTGTTTCTTATTCATACATACTTGCATCCAGTTAGGGAATACAAAATGTATGGGCACATAAGAAGACAGTCAAGTGTTTAAGATTTTTCAGGAGAAGATGCGTGCATACAGAGATACACAGAGGCACAGAAACATAAGCCAGCTGAAGATACACACATACATACATACACATGTACATGCATACATATATACATACATACATACATACATACATACATACATAGACACAACTTGTTGTAAGAACATATGACCATACAGTGTTTTCTTCTGAGGATTTGATTCATGGAAACATAAGTTAACCATCCCAGTAAGAAGCTCTTCTAAGGCCATAGTTATTCCATCTTAACATGAGATGGACAGGCATACAAGTTATTTACTTATATAAGTTTTGCCAGCAGAAGATGCATGCATAAGTGCAGCTATGTGTCCTGAATATCTAATAAATAAGATGATTAAAAAAAGAACAGCATATTTCAAACTCATTTTAGACACAAGAAGGATATGGTTGGAAAGGGTGTTGTGCACATGATATAGGGGCTATGCCCACACACACTGCTGCTTCTTGGAGTGGGGGAGCATACTCTTTGGGATTGTGAGCTCATGCTTAGCATATCTTCCCCAGTATTTGTACTTACAGTTCTGCTTTTCTGAAGATTTCAGGTATGATCCCTGGAATTTAAACAGGTGTCCTAATCTGCCATCTGAACAAGCATGCATATATATGTGTGATTGCCAGTAAACCATATGCCACATATACATAAGGTTTTCCAGCAAAAATATATACAGATATCACACTGCTGACAGAACAATATGCACACACACACACACACACACACACACACACACACACACACACACACACACACACACGCACGCACGCACGCACACACACACACACACACACACTGTGGTAGTTTCCAGGGTAGCCATCTTCTCAAAGGATACTATTATGTATTTCTTGTTATAGGTTCATAGGTAGGTAGTAGGCTATTGACCCTAGGGCCTATACAAGCCTAGCCAAAAATGTACCCTGGCTTTTGCCACCCAAGAAAATTATTTTCCTGTGCCCCTGCCAAGCAGAACCACAGAAGTGATCCCCGGGATGAATTTCCTATTACCCATCCAATCATCAAGATTTTTCTTGAAGAGTGCTAATGAGGAGCTCTGTTTGACATAGATAAGTAGTCTGTTCCAGAGTATGGGAAGTCTCTGGGACAGGAATCTATCCCTCCAGCATGTTTTGTTTATTGTGGTGACAAGGTTTAGGTCCCTAGAACGTGTAGCTCGGAGGGATTGGGATTTCTTTAAGTGGAACATGTCCAACAGCTTTGGGTTTGACATAGTTTTGTATGTTAGGCAGAGATCACCTCTGAGTAGGCGATATGCGACGGAGTAAAGCTGGAGTTTTTTGAGACGGTCTGCGTAAGGCATCTGTTTGAGGCCAGTAATCCTCTTTGTGAGGTATTTTTGCATCCTTTCCAGTTGTTGTAGATGTCTTGTGAGGTACATACCAAAAGGGGCGTTGTACTCTATAATGGGTCTAATGAGTAATGAGTAGAGGGGAACAATTACCTCTTTTTTTCTGGATGAGAAACCTTTTGTGATGAGGTGTGCCACGTAGAAGAATTTCCTGACCACTTTGGCGATGTGATTATCAAAGGAGAGACTACTGTCCACCTGTGTCCCAAGGTCTCTTATCACACTTTTGGTGTTAAGTACACTACCGCCTATGTGGTAGTTCATGGGTACAGAATTTTTACCAAAGGGGATGACAATGCACTTTTCTGCATTGAGCTTGAGACCATGTTTTTGATATCAGGCATCTGTCTCAGTGAGGCCCTTTTGTAGGATGTCCACATCGTTAGGAGTTTCAGTTATGGCTCCTAGTTTGCAGTCATCTGTGAATTTAGTTAGCCAAAGACCTTCTGTGTTAGCCTGTACTTCAGAGAAGTAGATACCAAACAGGAGAGGACCCAGGACTGAACCCTGTGGTAATCCACTTGTCACTGGTCTGAAGTCTGATTTGGAGTCTGCTGCTTTCACAGTGTGGGTTCTCTCAGTAAGCCAGTTGGCAACCCATCTTGTGCCATAGGGATTTATACCTAGTTTAGTGAGTTTATCTATAATTCCAGAGTGGGGGATGGTGTCAAACCTTGCGAGATCTAGATAGGCTGTGTGAACCACCTTACCCTCATCTATGGCTTTGGTGACTACTTCAAAGAAATCTATCAGGTTTAGGAGACATGATCTGCCTTTTACAGACCCAAACTGTACCAAACTGTGTGGGATCCAGGGTTTGGAGATCTCCAATGTCTTTGTTTATGAGTTCCATGATGATACGTTCCATGGCCTTGCAGACGAGGCTCATCAGGCTAATGCGGTGGTAGTTCCCAGAGTCTGTTGTGGCCCCCCTTTGTGGAGTGGGATAACTGTCGTGGTGCGCCATTCAATAGGCACAAAACCTGAGGTGAGGCTATGATTGAACATGGTACTTAGGTGGGGTGCCAGTTCATTCTGTAGTTCATGTAGAAGACAGCCTGGGATGTTGTCAAGTCCCATGGATGCTGTGTTCTTGGCTTTGGAGAGTGAAGTTTTTACCTGTGCAACCATGATTACAGGAACTTTGCATTCTTCTGGTATAAAGATGGGCCCTTTAGGGGGTGGGGGGGGGGTAAAGTTAGCACTGAACCTATCTGCCAGGATGTTGGCAATATCAGTTGGTTCTGTATATTTAGTGTCATTGTGCTGTAACTCAAAGCAGATCTGAGTGTTGCCATTGAGATTTTTGACATAGCTATAGAATGCTTTGTGGTTGTCTTTAGAATCACTGGCAATTTTGTTTTCATAACTAGCTTTGGTGGATTTTATGAGGGATCTCAGCTTCTTACTGAGGCTGACCAGGAAGTTCCTCCAATCGTGGGATTTTACTCTTTTTTGCAACAGTTTCTTTCTTCTGTTGTAGAGTTTGTTTATGGCAGAAGACCACCAGATTGGCTTCCTTTTTTGGAGGATAGCATCTTGGTTCTGTTAGGGATAGCACAATCCATGCACTCGTGTAAGTGCTTATAAAGTGCATTTGTGTAGGATTCAGCAGTCGTACCTCTATTATCCAGCTGCATGGGTGTCATGAAGTTTGCCACTTCTGTCTTAAGAAGCGTGAAGTTGGCTTTGGAGAAATTTTTTACGGTTGTTTTCCTAATGGGGTGGGAGCGGGATGTGGATGTCTAGGGTGATTAGCTTGTGGTTGGATCTGACCAACGAGGAGCTGACCTCTGGTGTGGAACACCGGTCACCCATGTTGGTGATGACCAGGTCTAGGATATTGCTGCCTCTGGTGGGGGTATGGATAAGTTGATCCAAAGTGTTGGAATTGATGATTTCCAGAAAACGTTGAGCAAAATGTGTAGTTTTCCCAGTTAATGGTAGGGTAGTTGAAATCACCTATTATTAGGGTATTAGGTTGTACCCTAATATTTTCCAGTGTATCAAGAAAAGAGGAGTGGGAATCCTGGGGCATGGTGGGGGGGTCTGTAGCAAGCTACAATCTGGATTGTGGTTTTGCCCAGAGTTAGTTGAACTTGGATAATCTTGGATGCATTATGCTAAGCAACTAGCCTGGAGGTGTGGATATCCTTAATGAATATGGACACGCCTCCACCTTTGGTGTTTTGATCCGGGTTTGGTGTCCGAAAGGTGTGGTATGAATTATAGCCTGGTAATGCAGGGGTGCTCTCTGGAGCTTTGAACCAGGTCTCTGTCACTGCACAGATGTCAATGTTCTCCATTTTAAGGAGTGCCTCGAGTGAGTGCATTTTGAGGTTTAGACTTCTAGCATTGAGTAGCATTACCCTCAGATTTTGCTTGCTTGTACCTGTTACGGTGGTGAATTTGTCAATTGAACCTTGCCTAAAAAAGGCACTATAGGGGTGGCAAGAGCCTTTGCCAGTATCTGGAATCCCAAGGGCGACAGGTGCAGGCCATCTCTGGCAAAGCAGCGTGGTCTGTCGATCATGTCATCCCAGGCAGACAGATACTGGATTCCCTTAGAAGGACACCAAAAGCTTAGCCAATTGTTAAAGTCAATCATTTTGTCCTTGTACTGTGGTGTCAGTCTGGGTGATAGCAGGATGCTACTCAGGGCTAGGGTCATACCAGCCTGGGCTATAAGATCAGAGAGCTCCTCCATGTCTCTTTTCATGTAGTCCAGGGGGGGTACATCTCAGGTCATTCACACCAACATGGACAATGACAGAGTCATATTTGTACTTGTTGTGGAGTGACCTGAGTGCATGCGTTATGTGGTAGATCCTGGCACCTGACAGGCAGCTGACAGTAACTTTTTCCTTGTTTAGCCTGGTGAGTGGAACATCAGTGTGCCTGACTATAGTCACCTATGACTAGAGTGTTGGGTACGTTATGCCTTATGGGCTGTAGATGAGTGGCACACTGAGTATTTGGGCTATGTGTCATTTGGGTTGTGTTGGGGGGTGGAGGTTGCTTGCATTTCTGCTTTGGAGGTCTCTGTTGTTTGGGCAGATTAATACTGAGAGCCTCCGCAAATGTAGGTGTGTGTTTTGTGGTTCTGTGTGTGTGTTTTGGTGGTGTAGGTTTTGAGGGACTATGTGATGAGTGTGGTGCAGTGCAAGTGTTTACCTTCTCCTCTTGACTGTCTAGGCCAGTCTTGGGTGAAGAGAGCTTTGATTCCAGTTTGGCTATATAAGTGCATCTCTCACAGGTCGTAGTGTTGGGTGGTAGGAGGAGAGGGTTGTCTGTGTACATGAGGCAATTGCTGCATTGTCCCAAGATGCCCAGATTCATCAGGTAGACAGGAGAAAACACCGGGAGCTGACCTTTAGACATGACTGAATAGGTGCTTATTTATTAAGTACTAAAAACTGTTTTCCTTTAGACAAGTGAGGAAAGTTGAGTGCTGTAGTAATTTGTAACTTATTTAATGCTTACAATGAGTTCTGAACAAGTACTGAGATCAAAGAAACAGATGAGTGCTAAAACTAAAAAGCTGGCTAGTTGCAAGGGAAATTTTGAAAAACAGACTTTATGGCGCCAAGAATAGTTTAACCCCAGTTAAGTGGTGGGGGTGCTTAGGAGCTCACAAACAGTCCTGGACACAGCAAATCCGTATCTGACCTGCCACAGGAAAGGGGGGAAGCAAGCTTAGAATTTTTTTTTTCCAGTAAAGTGGACATGGAGAAAGCTGGAACAGAAGTTAATTCAACGTTAAGAATCTGAGTGGGTTGGCCTTCACAAATGTTCTCTATTAGAATGAGTGAACTAATGACACTAGACTGGGAGGAGTGTCACAGATCAAATATACAGTATGGGCGGGCAACTGCAAGGCCACCAAGTATAAGACAGTTCCTAGCTGTAGCCACTAAATGAAAGTTTTAAACAGATAAAGTAGCAGACTCAAGAATGCTTTTAACAGACAAAAATGCACAGAAAAGTTCAGATAGAGCAATCACAAACAGAAAATACAACTCTCACTATGAAAAAGCAGTTTACAGTTAAGTAATATTAAAACAGTTTAAAACAGTACATAAATGCAGTGAAACAATAAAAAAAGCTTTATAACAGTGCAAAAATATAGTAGATCAACTGTATACCACAATTATAAGTGTTTCAGAAGTGCAGTTCAGTGAAATAAGTGTAAGAAATAACTTAGCCTGCTCTTGGAATCTTAAGGAATTTCCACTTATGCAATGCAATCCAGAGCCTGACAATACAAGCAGAGCCTTTATAAGACACAGGGTTTATATAGCAGTAAGAATGGAGGAGTTGGAAGATCAGATTACTCCTCAGCCCCTGCTATTACCCAATCACTCGTACTACAGAAGGTCAGTGGGCCTTGTTACTCTCAATAATAATGAAGACAGACTATCAGCAGAAAATGGTTGCCAGAAACACAGGAAACTCAAACAAAACTACCAGCCTACACAACAGGCTTTTATTAAATTTTAGACTATGTCTCTGGAAACAGTCTGTTTCAAGCCTTCTTGGAGGGTATTAGTGTCTTTGAGGGATTCTGTTACTGCACTTAGTTTGCAATTATCTCCAGATTTGGTCAGCCATGACAACAATGCGTGGACACAGCATCAAGCCTTGAGGGACTCCAGTGGTAACTGTCGTCTTGGTAGAGATACACTCCCCTATCCTAACTTCTTGGATCCTATCTGTGAGCCAGCTGGCTATCTAGTGAGTGACACAGGGGTTTACACCTAATTTTGTGAGTTTGCCTACAATGTCTGAGTGGGGTATTGTGTCAAATGCTATAGGCAGGTCAAGGTGTGCAATGTGCTCCATTTTTCCCTCACCTATTTCTTTGGTGACTTTCTTGAAGACGTCCACCAGGTGAGTACTCATCATCTGCCCCACCAGGTGAGTACTCATCATCTGCCCTTCCTTGATGAAACCAAACTAGGTTGGGTCCATTGTCTGGAGGTCTCCATTAACAACAACATTCTGCATACCCTCTCTCTCGCTCCATGCCTATCCATTTTCATCATTTTAACTTTAGTGGACAGCACACATCATTTATTGGCCTTCTTGTATAAGTAGTGGTCACCCGGTTACCCAGCTGCTGCTTATCTGCCGTCACAGCAGGAGCCTGTGTCCCTCCCAGGCCAACATGAAGTTCATCAGGATAGAAACCACATTGAAATCTATAATCCAGAAAAAAGTGTGGGACGCAGTCTGTTCTTAGACTGCATAACAAAACTACTGAACTGTATCACAAATTCAATCAAAACTATATCAGACCTCCGTGTGTTTAAGTCCTCTCAAAGCATTTCTCACTAACTGATGGCTATGCCTGTGCACCTCACCTGTATGATCTACGTCAGCAGGTACCTGACATTTATACTAACCGTTCATCATACTATCTATCTGTACCTCTCAACACCTGCCCACTTCCCATTCTTAGGGAGGACTTATTTATTTATATATATATATATATATATATATATATATATATATATATATATATATATATATATTTTTTTTAAATATATTTTTTTTATCTCCAAGCATAACAGACTATACTTCTAATACTTTTGTATATAATGATTGTGACATTTAATTATTTCTTTCTTTTTTTTTTTTTTACAGTGTCACTGGTGACTACACAGGCTTTACTGATTCCACTGTCAGACTGCACATATTTATTTGTTTTTCATAATTACAAGTATAACCATGTGCTAACGATCAAAGTCCTCACCACACATGACTCGAAAGGTATAGAACAGTGAAAATCACAATGCAGTGTAGCTATGTACAATAGGGACAGCTAGCACATAACAACAGTATACAGATGTCTGACTCAAGCTGCTTTAAATTGGTCTGCAACTCCCCACAGAAGATGTTTTCCTACAAAATGTTACTTCCCAGTATTTGTAAAAATATGAACAATTATCTGCAGTAGAGGTGGGAGAGAAGAAGTGAGAGGAGAGAGCATTACAGGATGAAAGTGCAGAGAAAATAGCAGGATTTCAGACAACACAAATTAACACTTTAGACAAAGGACAATAACCAGTACATTACTCCCAGTGTACCATTGCATGTCCTCAGGGTACCATTACAGTGCTCCAGTGTACCATTACATGTCCTCAGGGTACCATTACAGTGCTCCAGTGTACCATTACATGTCCTCAGGGTACCATTACAGTGCTCCAGTGTACCATTACATGTCCTCAGGGTACCATTACAGTGCTCCAGTGTACCATTACATGTCCTCAGGGTACCATTACAGTGCTCCCAGTGTACCATTACAATGCTCCTGGTGTACCAGTACTTTACTCCCAGTGTACCATTGCAGTGCTCCCAGTGTACCATTACTGTGCTACTGGTGTTCTTTTTGCTGGTGACCCCATCTGATTATAATGTACCACTCACTGCAGAGGATGTCGCATCAGATATGTACGAGTGTTAATAACCTTGCAGCTAAAGGTTATGGCTTTTCTTACCTCGTAACAACATAACCACTTGAAATTAAAAATATATATGTTAGCTGACTTGACACAGATTTTGCAGCAACTGATAATGCATTCTCAAAAGCAGAACAATCCAAGGCGGAATAGTACTGATTCTTTGAAAATTATGCACTTTCAGAAAATTTTCATATCGTTTATGTTTTTTAAGACAAATTGCACTCTTTTTCCATTTGTGGCAAAAGCTATCCAGAATTAAAATGGTTCTGTTGCGTCAGTTCATTGCCAAATTGCGCTGCTCTGGGACATGCCTGTCTGTGTCCTTTGCTACTGTATGTCTTGTTGACTGTCTGCCAGTCTGTCTATACATACCCTTGAACTGTTGCTCATAATATTGCATGAAGTCTTCACACGGTTATTATGTCACACAGTATTTCCTCACCATTGTCTGCCTAGCAGTAACACAGCTGTCCCCTGTGCTGACACTGTATTTTATATCACATTGCTCAAACAGAAATAAGTACCAGTGCTGAAGTCAGGCACAGTAAAAAGATCATTTCAGGACATGGAGTGCTCTTACAGGGTTTATGTATTGCAAAGTCCGCAGACTGAAGTAGAAGCAGAAACTATCATGTTATTTTTGTCTCACTAAATCATAAAACTCCCAAAAGCACAACTTCTCATCAATATAATTGTATTTTTTATTATTATGATTTTGTACTTTATTGTCTCTGCTTAAGTTGTACTCCTTTGATTATGATTTGTATTTCTTTGTTATTGATAACGATTTTGTAAGTGAATGTCTTTTTCTAAGTTGTATGCCTCTAAGGTCTGCGTCATGCCTAAAAAAGGTTCTCAGACCAGAGTTCTTACCCATTTACCAAATGTAAAAATAAATAAAAAGTAAATAAATTCAGTCCTACAGTTCAGTCTTTGTGCAGCTCTGAATAAATACTTTGACTTCCTTATGTTCCATGACTTTTGACAGACTGGTTAACGACTGTCTATGTTTGTAACCCAGGTAGCCCCTGTCCTTAACTGACAGGTTAAGTATATTGATTCACTAACAACTCCCTGCATACATGCTAGCATTTATGTAAGATTCAAAAAAATATCTGTTAAAATAAGGTTTAGTTGGCCATTTGGTTGTAGTCCTATTCTTACAGAATTTTTTTCAGCCTGCTTTTGGTGCAAGATCGTGTTACAGCGGGGTCTGGGAGTTTGCCCTATCCCCACTGTTGTGCAATCTTGGAGTTGTTATACACATAATTAGGGGATGTGGGACAGTGCTGGGGGTGGGTACATGGTGGGGGCTTCCACCCTGCTATAAAATTGTTTTTTTTTCTTCAATCTTTTTAGATTTGTTAACAGATAACTCTTTTTGTATGTGCTCTTTTGAGCATTCACGAGTGATGAACAATCAGCTGTTCGCACATATATTTTGTCAACTTTTTAGCCTTAATTTACTGCTGCAGAAGCCTGTACAAATGCAGTGTTTGTTCCTGACACACTTCATTTACCTCAGCAATTAATCTTCATTTGAAGTCCTGTTCAGATTTTTCAAACCTAAACTGGTCATCACTTGCAAGGTCTCTGAAGGATTTCTATGCACCTAGGAAAATCCAACTCTGTAACTACTCAGAAGACACATACAGCAGTGGTCCTGCAGGCCCTTTTTGTAATCAATTTATAATGTGTTTTTCTTGATCAAATTAATGTAAAAGACCTTGTAGCTATAACATTCTGCCACAGTTTCTGAAGTAGAGTGAATATTAATACAAGAAAAAATAAATAACTTGTAAAGCTGCGAATTAGACCTGTCCTGCCCCCTACTCAGACCCTCTACAGATCTTCTAAACTCTATACAAACCAGACTACATAGATTGGCTATCGATTTGTTAAGCGCATGATGGAGAGGTGGAGAATCCCAAAAAGTGTGCTCAGTCATGTGACGGGACAGAGGTGCACTCAGAAGCACCCCAAGAGATACACCAGACTTTCTGTTATTCTGAATATGTTCAAATCCTGCAGTGTGAAACACTTTCTCTTCCCTGCCAACTCCAAATCTCCAACAATGGGCTGCAAGGAATGGAAGCTTAAGAAAAGGCACGGCATGCATTTGTCTGACTAAATGAAAACTGTGTTAGGGCTTCATTTTGATTAAAGAAGGACACTGTAGGACATACCTCTCAACCTCTTGGAGCAAGAAATCTGGACAAAGGCATAAATAAAAGTGGGGCAAAGGCCTAAAACTAGAGACAGTTTTTAAATATTGTTCTTAGAAACTTAGAAAATTGATAGAATAACAGGTTTTGCATTAGCATGAATTTTCTGAAGGGTACAAAGTCTAAAACTCAAATTTCTGTGACTATTTTTTAACTTCAGTTTTTAATGATATTCCACTAATTTTCCAGAAAACCACATTTTTTTAAAAACAGACCAAATATATCAGGCAAAAATCTGGACATTCTGCAAAAATCTGTACAGTTTTATAGGTTCATAGGTAGGTACTAAGCTATTGGCCCTAGGGCCTATACAAGCCTAGCCAACATGGTACCCTGGCTTTCGCCACCCAAGAAAATTATTTTCCTGTGCCCCTGTCAAGCAGAACCACAGAAGTGAATCCCGGGGTGAATTTCCTCTTATCCATCCAATCATCAAGATTTTATAGGTTCATAGGTAGGTACTAGGTAGGTAGTATGTTGAGAGGTATGCTGTAAAAAGAGAAAAATGAAGTGAAGTCAGTGAGGCACAGTGGCACAGAAGCATGCATTGCTTCCTCACAGCCTTTATTTGGTTCTGTAGTTCAAGGCATGCCCAAAAACAGAAAGAGAGGAGGAATGTTAGGAGTGTAGTAGTGAGGGTAGGAACTTTGAATGTTGGCAGTATGACTGGTCTAGGGAGAGAGCTGGCTGATATGATGGAGAGAAGGAAGGCTGATATATTGTATGTGCAAGAAACCAGATGGAAGGGGAGTAAGGCCAGGTGTATTGGAGGTGGATTAAAATTGTTCTATCATGGTGTGGATGGGAGGAGAAATGGGGAAGGGGTTATCCTGAAGAAGTAGTATGCCAAGAGTGTTTTTGAGGTGAAAATAGTGTCAGATAGAGAGGTGTTTATGAAGCTGGAATTGATGGTGTAATGATGAATGTTGTTAGTGCATATGCTCCGCAAGATGGGTGTGCGATGGATGAGAAAGAAAAAGTTTGGAGTGAATTGGATGAAGTAGTGGTGAGTGTACCCAAGGGTGAGAGACTGGTGATTAGAGCAGATTTCAATGGGCATGTTGGTGAAGGGAACGGAGGGGATGAGGAAGTGATGGGCAGGTATGGTGTTAAGGAGAGGAATGCAGAAGGTCAGACAGTAGTGGATTTTGGGAAAAGGATGGACATGGCTGTGGTGAATACATATTTTAAGTAGAGGGAAGAGCATAGGGTGATGTACAAGAGTGGAGTAAGATGCACACAGGTGGATTATAACCTATGCAGGAGGGCCAGTCTGAAGGAGATTGGAAACTGTAAAGTGGTGACGGGGGAAAGTGTAGTTAGGCAGTATAGCATGGTGATCTGTAGGAAGACATTGGTGATCAAGAAGAGGAGGATGAGTGTGAGAGCAGTGCCAAGGATCAAATGGTGGAAGCTGAAAAAGGGTGATTGTGAGAGGGAGTTCGGGGAAGTGTTAAAACAGGCACTCGGGGGCATTTAAGACTTA
>NC_056743.1:1452921084-1452943803 GCF_019279795.1 Protopterus annectens
GCACAAGTCACCTCTCAGCAGGCTATAAGATACAGAATAAATCAACAGGACTTTCAGCCTGTCCATGTAGGTCATAGTTTGGAATCCACGTATTTTCTTAGTCATAAACCTGCAAAGTCTCTCCAGCTGCTGCAGGTGTCTAGTGAGGTACATGCAAAAGGGTGCATTATACTCTGTTAGTGGTCTGATGAGGGTCGAGTACACTGGAGTTATAACATCCCTTGACCTGGATGCGATGCCCTTGCTTATGAGGTGCACAATGTAGAAGGCTTTCCTTTCCACTGTGGAAACCCGGTGGTCAAAGCTCAGATTGCTATCAACCTGTGTTCCTAAGTCTCACACCACTGGATTGAAACTGGGGGGGGGGGGGGGGGTTGCTGTCAATATTGTAATTTGTAGGGAATTCCATTTTGCCAAAAGAAATCATAATTCATATTTTTGCATTTAGTTTTAGACCATAGCTTTGACATCTATCACTTGTTTGTGTTAGCCCTTCTTTTAATATGTTGACATATTTTGGGGGACTCAATGATTGCTCCCAGTTTGCAATCATCAGTGAACTTGGTGAGACAAAGTCCACCTGCTTTGGCCTGGACATCTGAGAAATAGATGCCAAACAGTAAGGGCCCCAGCACAGACCCCTGTGGTACTCCACTGGTGATGGGTCTACTGCTGGAGGTGAAGTCACCCATTTTGACAGAGTATATTCTATCAGTGAGCCAATTGGCTACCATCTAGTAATGTAAGGATTAATCCCTGTATGGGAGAGTTTCTCAATGCCAGGGTGGGGAATTGTGTCAAAAGCCTTGGCAAGGTTGAGACAGGCAGTTTGCACTGTCATACCTTTATCCATGGCTTTAGTAACATTTCAAAGAAGTCCACTAGGTTTAATAAGCATGATCTACCCTTAACAAAGCCAAACTGGGTTGGGTCCAGTATTTAGAGGTCACCTAGGTTGCCTATGTCCTTGTTGATAAAGTTCATGATAACTCTTTCCATGGCCTGGCAGATGAGGCTGGTTAGACGTATGGGTCTCTATTTCCAAAAAGCCAGTTGATGGCCCACCTTTGTGCAGGGGGATTACTGTTGCTGTTCTCCATTTTGCAGGAACATAGCCAGTTCTGTAGCTGTGATTATAGAGAATGATAATGAATCCACCAGGCCTTGTTTTACATTGTTTAGTAAGCAACTTGGGGTATTATCTAGTCCCGGTGAGGCTGTGTTTTTGGTTTTGGCGAATGGAGAGATGACCTGTTCTCTAACATACTCAGCAGAGGGCTGAGGTCAGGTATGCTTTGGGGTATGGTATTTATTTATTTATTTATTTATTTATTTGTATGGCAGGTGTGGATGGGAGGGGTGAAGTTTGAGCTGAATCTGGTGATATCTTCTGGTATAGTATATATGATCAAATCTACAACCAGTTTGGCACATAACTGGACATTTTCTTTTAGACTTCCCTCAGGGGCAAGTTACTTGAGCTGCAGGCTTAGATCTTGACTGGTGATTGCTAAGAAGTGGCACCTACCAATGCCTGACTTAAACTTCATATCCACAGTTTTAATATGACATAACATTGTTACTCCTTTCTAATGGCTGACAGGAAAGGATTCAAGAACTGTGAGAGCCAGACCCAGATCTTAGTCAAATGGGGCCCTAGGTAGGATAATAGATCAGGCCTAACCCCTGCAGCCATTCCAGTGTCCCATTACTTGTCTCTCTCTCCTTAGTTACCATAAACACTGTTCAAACTTGTCAGTGTACGTACTGTTTTCTTCTTTACTTCTGCAATGATTACAGATATTTGGATTTAATTTAACACTTTTCTTTAAAATTTTATAGCACAAACACTAATAGCCATTTACTAAACAAAACAAAACAACACAGTCTCACAATAAAAACATGAGCAACAGTAACTTCGCTGCCTTTGAAATTCTGATTCATTAAAACAGCATTGAAACCCACATTCATAAAAAATAAAACAAAAAAAAATCAAGCAGTCGACCTCCAAACCCAAGATTATTTAATGATCGATAGAAAACATACACGGTTAAGTGCTTTCTGCCATAACAATAGACATCCTCAGAACCCGGGTTCCAAATTCTCACAAACATTCCTTGTTAGTACATTCATAGAAAATGCACCTGATCAGTGGTTGATTAAATTTACTTTGGACTGTTTTCAAATCATGGGCCCCCTGCACATATTTTTAGGACCATATGTTCTTTGATTCACCTTCCTTCTTCTTCTCTTTTGGCTGTTCCCGTTAGGGGTCACCACAGCAGATCATCTGTTCCATTGCTTCTTGTCCTCTGCATCTTGCTCTTTCACACCAGCTGCATGCATGTCCTCTCTCACCACATCCATAAACCTTATCTTTGGCCTTCCTCTTTTCCTGTTACCTGGCAACTTCATCCTTAGCATCTTTTTCCCAATATACTCTGCATCCCTCCTCAGCACATGTCCAAACTAATGTAATCTTGCCTCTCTGGCTTTGTCTCCAAACCGTCCAACCTGGGCTGACCCTCTAATATATTGATTCCTAATCCTGTCCATCCCTGTTACACTCAGTGCCAATCTTAACATCTTTAGCTCTGCCACTTCCAGCTCTGACTTCTGCTTTTTTGTCAATGCCACTGTCTCCAACCCGTACAACATAGCTGGTCTTACTACTCTCTTGTAGACCTTCCCTTTCACTCTTACTAGTACCCAGTTGTCACAAATCACTCCTGACACTCTTCTCCACCCATTCCACCCTGCCTGTACTCTCTTCTTCACCGCTCTTCCACACTCACCATTACTCTGAACTGTTGATCCCAAGTATTTAAACTCATCCACCTTCGCCAACTCTACTCCTTGCATCCTCACCATTCATCTATCCTCCCTCTCATTCACACACATATAGTCTGTCTTAGTCCTGCTGACCTTCATTCCACTTCTCTCTAGAGCATATCTCCACCTCTCCAGGGTCTCCTCAACCTGGTCCCTACTCTCACTACAGATCACAATGTCATCTGCAAACATCATAGTCCATGGGCCCTCCTGTCTGATCTCGGCTGTCAACCTGTCCATCACCATTGCAAATAAGAAAGGGCTAAGTGCTGATCCTTGATGTAATCCCACCTCCACTTTAAATGCATCCATTACTACTACTACCCTTGTACATATCCAGTACCACTCTTACATACTTCTCTGCCACTCCCGACTTCCTCATACAATACCACAACTCCTCTCTAGGCACGCTATCATATGCTTTCTCCAAGCCCACAAAGACACAAGACAGCACCTTCTGACCTTCTCTATATTTTTCCATCAACACTTTCAGAGCAAATATCGCATCTGTAGTGCTCCTTCCTGGCATGAAACCATACTGCTGATCACTAATCATCACCTCCCTTCTTAACCTAGCTTCCATTACTCTTTCCCAGAACTTCATGCTCTGACTGATCAATTTAATCCCTCTGTAGTTACTACAGCTCTGCACATCACCCTTATTCTTAAAAATAGGTAACACAACACTTTGTCTCCACTCCTCAGGCATCCTCTGACTTTCCAAGATTTCATTAAACAATCTGGTTAAAAACTCCACTGCCATTTCTTCTAAGCACCTCCATGCTTCCACCTTTGATTCACCTTCCTGATTGTATTAAACTACATTTCTTGTTTAATACAACATCACCTGTTAGAGTGTGTTTTACATTTATAGTTTTGAACATTTTTCTAGTAATCAGTGAAACACAACCTATGAATCAATAATGACAAAACTACTCATTTCACAACATTTCAACCATAAAAGGCCACTGAAACTGATGTAATTATAATCCACTAGTATCAGCCAAGATGTACAACTTCTGCAGAAGTAAAAGTCATCAGAATCATCTGAATAATGTCACATTAAAGACATCTGTAACTAATGAAGAGGTTGCTGCTGGCAAACAGCTTTGTATTTCAGTGCTTCATCTAAAATGCAGTGCCTGCTGCCTTTGAAAAATAAATTGGCTGTGTTACAATAAAAGTCCTCACTTCAATACTCCACAGCTGTATATCCAAAGGGCCAGGGCAAGGAAACTAAAGTATAATCCTTGGGACCCTCGATTTAGGGGTTCCTCCACAGTGCCAAAGTACTTAGGGGTAAAATTGCATCATGACCCACTGACCATACTGGCCATAAGCATAAACCCTCTATGGGATATTTTTGCATACAGACTGATTCTTTGGCTTAGTTATGCCTTTCATAATGGGGTCAGCTGTCAGCTTGTAGGATGATAATGTACCATGAGCTATAGCTTTCATTACATCCCTTCAACCCATAGGTGTAAATGGCTGGTGAAATGTAAGAAATTAGCTGGGTAATTTATATGGAATGGCCAAAGAAGCTTATCCCCAAACACTTTATATGTTAAAGAAATGCAGTGGGGTAAGTTAGGTGGCCTGAAGGTCTATGGCCTTGGCCTTCATCTTACAGAGATGTATCTCATTATGTGAGGGGTTGTAATAGATGCTGGTGCTTGTAGTCAGCTCAGCTCAAGCTGTCTAATGATTTCCCACAAGGAAGGTGGCCCGAAGGTTTGAAAGCTAGCTGGCTGTTATGTCCTATGCAGGATATAACCCATACAGCGTAGGCTATTGCAACAGTGATCAGTATCAAAGACATCATGGACACTCATTGATATTGCCTTAATTCATTCCAAAAGGTAATAGAGCAACAGATTTAAAATATAAATCACTAATGACTGACAGTATTGAATGGCTACAATAATTTGAGATTTATGAGGGGCAGAGAAAAACTGAGGCAACATCAGGTACATTCTGTACCTCAGGGTCAGGTAACAGGTGTGGTAGTGTGTGTTTGAATATGTGAATGTGTGGAGGAGTGAATAGGGGTACCTGTGCTAACATGATGCCTGGACATCTGGTGGTGATTACTGAATAGGGGTAACTATTTTAAAACAATGTCTGGACCACTGGTGGTGATTACAGTATAGGGGTACCTGTTCTAACATGATGCCTGGACTACTGGTGTTGATTACTGAATAGGGGTACCTGTTTTAACACGATGCCTGGACTACTGGTGTTCATTACTGAATAGGGGTACCTGCGTTAACATGATGCCTGAACCGCTAGTAGAGATTACTGAATAGGGGTATCTGTTTTAACATGATGCCTGGACTGCTAGTGGTGATTACCATAGCAAAGTGCTCTTGGTGCTTTTGATAATAACATAGAGGTTTAGAGAAATGCAAATAAGCCTATAATAAGGTTTTTCCTCATTCTAGCTAGTATGTGTCTGAATTTCTGGTTTCTGCGATTGCTTTAAAGGACCCTTCTTGTCACAGCCTTACTGGTCATGTTTGGCCCCTTTCTGAATCCTGGCCATTAATGTTACTAGTTTTTGTTATGCAGTTCTCTCTTGATATTTAATTGGTTTATTGCCGACAGTCTTGGTTTGCAATAAAGAAAACTGGTTAGTTTTACCTTAGTAAGCGGTGCCTTCATGCTGACTTAGCAATCCAACATAAACAAGCCCCCCCCTCCCCCCCCATGCATAAGATGTGACTGTAAGAAAGTTACTTAATTTGACAGTTTTGGTTATTCCTGCAGGAGAATATTTGGAAATTGTAGGTTACTTGGTTGACCAGTAATTAAAATTTATGTATCACAAAGTATGAACAACCAATAATAAATATTTTTGTCATCATACATAAAATGGCAGTATAATATGGAAAACATTATTACTCACAGCTATACATCACTAGGTCCTGATTGTTTTTGATAAGTTATTTTTTTTGCAAACAATGATATTTCATGTTTTTATTAATTACTGCAGTTTTATTTTTGGAATGTGTCATGTCTGAAATGTGAGTAGAACACCCATCCCCTAATTAAAAAAGAGAAACAGAAGTAAATACATTAATAAATAAGAGTCACAATAAAATGTTCTCATTGCCCCATAGAATTGTTTATCCCCGCCCTAAAACACTCTATATACAATGCAAGAGCTTTTTCAGTGATAGACTGGACTTTTAGTGTTTTAACTTATTATTTTGGTTGAAAAATATGCATTCCACTTTCCTGCAGGCTACTTTAACAATCGTTTCTTTTATTTCCAGTTACAGCTATTTCTTGAACTCATCTTGTATTTCTTTTATCTTCCAGTGGTTTCTTGTAACTGCCAGATCTCCTTTTACTAATTTCCTGGTATAGTGGTTCCTAACATCAATCCACTCATCCTGCAGGACAAGTCCCCCAAACTGCAACTCTGACATAAGAATCTAGTTGGCATGTAGCCACAAAATAAAATAATTTTTAGGAACAAGGGATCATATAAGGCAAATGTATATTAATATATTTTTGAATCATTTCTGTAGGTAGTTATGGTCACAATAAAACAATGCAGAAGAACATCAAACTCTTCCTGGTTTACTTTTGCAAGATATGATGTCTGAGTCTGAACCATTTGTTATTGGACTAAACTTTTATAAAAAAAAAATAATGTGTTTAAAACTGAGATGTTAAGCTTATCATTGACAATACTTTTCATACGAGCATGCCCTGCTTTTTTTAACTACAGATGGTTCTTCACTCTTGTCTGTAGGAGCTACCCCAACCCTTAGAAGACACAGACAGGGACAGGGTACTTCTAGCAGTCCACCTAATGTGGATTCGATTTCTGCAGTGCAGTGCATACACCTATGAATCTCTTAGAGCAAGAAATCTTGACAAAGCCAAAAATAATGTGGGATCAAAGGCCCAAAAACATGAACAATTGTTAAATATTGCTCTGATAGGCTTAGAAAGTTGAAAGAATAACAGGCTTTACATTAGCAAACATTTTTCAAATGGTATGAAGTATAAAACTGAAATGTGTTTCATAATTTAGTGACATCAATCCTCAATGATGTGCCAAAAAACACAACTTCTATGAGGAACAAACCAAAAACATGAGGCAAAAATATGGATTTTTTTTCTTGCGAAAATCTGGACTGCTGAGAGGTACGGTGCAATGCCATATGTACCTTGGTATAGTATCTTACCTGAGTCAGGCCGTATGACTGCTATGCAGGAACACAATTTTTTTTTTCTTTCTGAAATGCAAGAAGTGATGGTAGCCATTTGGTTGACACATTGTGCCTAAGAGCTTGTAGGGCCCCACATTACCTTTTGATGGCTGTGACTGGCTTGTAGGGCCCAAGATTACTTTTCGGTGGCTGTGACTGGCT
This sequence comes from Protopterus annectens, assembly GCF_019279795.1. Classification (NCBI taxonomy): domain Eukaryota; kingdom Metazoa; phylum Chordata; order Ceratodontiformes; family Protopteridae; genus Protopterus; species Protopterus annectens. Next base: position 1,452,928,305 of record NC_056743.1, read on the forward strand.
TGTAGGGGCACATATTATCACTGAGTATCTCTTCTGCTTGTTTACCTCACTGTAATTACACTGTATCATGTATGGTTAAAAGCAGTAGTAAAATAGCTAGTACTATCTTGTGTGCCATTTAAGTATTTTCTGATAATCCATTGCATGCACCTGCAACCCTCTCAGTGAAATAGTACTTCAGTTATTGTGGGAGTAGTTAGTCCTCACAGTCCACTGCTTGTGTCCTCATTCTCCTCTGTGCTTTCTGTTGAGAATGACCACATCACATCTCCTTGACATGATCCAGGATGTAAGAATCATGCCCTCTCCCTGTGTCTTCCTTCTCAAGTCAGAAGAGCATCGTGTCTGCCCCCCTGAGGAAAGACCCCCCCCCACATTTTGTTTGCAGCTTCTACTGCCGTCACTCTGCTTCCAGTGTGCCACACCGGATGTGAACAATGCCTCTAGATCCTTTTATAGCTCTGATGTCATTGGATCCACTCACCCAGCTGACAGCTCACACCAGGGCTGTGGTGGCCAAAGTGCTACATTTTACATCTAAATGGACTAAAACTCAACTAACACCTTTCTTTTCACACATTTAGCCTTTCCAAATCCTTCTCTAGACTATTCCCCAATTGCCACCTTTGTGTCATCAGCAAAAAGGTTAAACCTGTTCTCTGTTCCCTCAGATATGCCTCAGAAAAACACACTGAAGACAAACAGACCCAAGAAGAGCTTGTGGGAGTGCAACTGTCGCACTATTGATTAACATTTGCCATCTCACTACAGTCCTGTGTCATACCATTCAACTGGGCAGCTATTCACTTCCTCAATCTTGGTCCTAGGCCAGCCTCCCCAGTTTTCTTATCAGCTTCTTGTATGGAACTGAGGCAAAGGCCTGGCTGAAGTCCAAGAAGAGTCCATCTAGTGGTACTGCCTTTTCATCTGTACTCCAGTCACAAAATGAGATCAGGTTAGACTAGCAGTTTATTCTGGCTATGATTTTTCTATGAATTCAAGTTGGTTGCTCTCCTGGAGATACTGTCCTCCATAACAGCTACAGCCTCCCAATCTTTACCTGAAGATTATCCTCATAACTTTCTCTGCCATTGTTGTTAAGCTTACAGATTTATAGTTCCCCAGATTTTTATCCATCCCCCCCTATATGAGGGCACCAAACTTGCTGCCTTTGAGTTATCTAGCATTTCACTGGGCAAAGATCTTTTGCAGATCTTCATCAGTGGAAATAGGATCACACTGTTCATATTTGTGAGGTCCTTGTGATTCAATGTCCCCATTACCAAACCAATAGTCCTGGATCTCCTGCATCTCCACAAGTCCAATATTCCCAGCAATAATAGAACCACATACCTAAATTTTAACCAAGAGATAAATAAAATATTATGGAAGGACAGATTTATAACACAACACCTCTCAAACTTCTAAAATAAACTTATCCTGCATGTTAAGCAGTGGAACTCCCCCGGGGATCACGTCAGTTGCCTTGCTAGACAGGGGTCCAGGGAAGTAAATACTGTTGGAAGAATTATCCAGGGAATTGTTATGGCTAGGCTCGTATAGCCCCTAGGGCTGATAGCCTAGTACCAACCTATGAACCTATGAACCTATGAACTTACTATCTTCCTTTAAACATAACCTTCATGACTGAATGGGTATCCACAGATTTATTCTGGAATTGACTGTATGGCCCTTCTGGAGAAAGGATGTGCAGCCTGAGGTATGTTATTGACAAGGTGTTAATGGTCATAAGACTCAGTGGTACTGGAATATTTATGTATGTATAAGGTACAGCTGGTCAGTCTGAACCACTCCCTCGTTCCTTCTTTCTCTCTGTCCTGATATCTGCCCTCTGTGCTCCCCACTGTACCTGTCTCCCTCCCGCCCTGCTGGCCCATTCTCCATAGTGAAGACTGAAACTTTCATTAAATGCACCTGTTTTTTCCTGTCTTCACTAATCTCGCTCTACCTGTCTGTCATGTTTGCTCAGACTGGCCTTTACAGATCCTCACGTCGTTCCCTCCATATTTTCTGCTTACTCCCTTATATCTTTATTTTCATCTTTATTCTTTGCAGCCTTTGCATTCTTTGTTGCTTTTCTTCCGACCTCCATGTACTATGCATCTTCCACCTCCCCTCCCCTTCTTTCTTTCCACATTTGGTAGCCTCTGTCTTTTGCTTTAGCATTCCAAGCCTCTGATTACTATTTTATTTAGTTATGTTTTTAATATGATTACTATTTTATTTAGTTATGTTTTAATATGATTACTATTTTATTTAGTTATGTTTTTAATATGATTACTATTTTATTTAGTTATGTTTTTAATATGATTACTATTTTATTTAGTTATGCTTTTAATAAAGAGGTAGGTTAGTTGGTCCCAAGACCCTTTTCAGTATGACCCTGCACAATGATGTATATGCAAACAATGGTTTTACACTTGTCAGTAAAGTACGGGCAGGTTTCACGAAGCCTCCGTGTAAGAGTTACAAGGCTTACACGGAGGCTGCAGTTAAACGGTGTGACGTCAGCATGTCATGCATATGCATGAGGGCATGCTGAATCACACCTAAGGCTAACACGGTCCGTGGAAGACAGTAGGGGGTGTGTCCTAGGGCAAGCCCTGCAAATGGACACGCCCCCAGAAGAGTAAAAGTCCCGAAAGTAAACCCCCACGACAGAGTCCGTGTAAATGTGAATAAACGCAACACAACACATGCCCCCACAGACTATGAACATAAAATGTATAAATGAACATCTTATATTTTTTTTTATAAGTTGTAAAGATGTTTGCCTGTGAGTGCGCTCGTTTGCGCGGGCGTGCCTGTCGCTTAGCCACTGTTAGCAGTCAGTGGAAAAGCATATAAAAATTAAATATGCAAAGTAAGCCAAGAAGCGATAGTGTAGTGGTAGAGACATCGGCTGAAGAGGCGGCAGTCATGGTGCGAGCCCCCACAACATCAATTTTTATTTTTAGTGAAATAAGCACGAAACAAGCCCCTGACATATATGTACATATATAAAATTATATTTTATGTAAAATGTAATGAAATGGGCCATGTATTTTGAAGAAATGTGAGATAAAAAAATAAAAAAAAAAATCTGAGATGTGCCCATAGCTGAGCTACAGTCTAACAAGTTGAGGATATCTGCCTGTAGGTGAACAGTGGTTTAACAGCTGTAAAATGAGTGCCCGTAGGTGAGCAGTGTTTTAACAGGTGTAGAATGAGTGCCCGTAGGGGAGCAGTGGTTTAATAGGTGTAGAATGAGTGCCTGGGGTTGAGCAGCATTTTAACATGCTGAAACTGTGTGCCCATAGCTGAGCTGAGCGTAATATGCGTGCTGACAGCCAAACAATGCGTAAACTGGCGTAAACCATTTGCGCGGAGCTGAGCACCGCGCCAACAAGCTAACCGACGGGCAAAGTTGATCAAGCTGTATCAAAACTGCCTTTACACAGACACACCTCCTAGCCTGTGTAGACAGTCATAAAATATAAAAAGCAATGGCCAGGATCGAACCCAGGACACCATGCACCATAGTCAAAGTACTGAACCACTAAGCCATGACAGTTGCACTTAGAAATGCAGTAATAGCATATATATAGGAATGAATAGAAAGAGGAGCATGACAAAGCAGGTTTTGTGAAGCTGATACAATTCCAAAATGGCCAATCACAGATAAGTGCGGGAAAAACGGCATATATAAGCCCCATAGGTGGGAATACACAGCATAACCAATTGTAGAACCGACTTGCAGCCAGGATGTCAGGTGTAGGTGAGGATAGTTGCTTCCGAGCACAGAGGTGGGGCGTTGAGGAGTCCAAATATATGGTTTGGCTCCTCGTCCATAATCATGAGGCCCAACTCATGCAGGGCCAGGTCCTATGGGGAGCATATAGGGCTGAGGCGTGGGACCGGTTGGCTCATGATCTCACCAGTGCCACAGGAATACCAAGGACTGGTGAGCAGGTCCGGCACCACCATGCAGACCTGAAGAGACGGAAGCAGGACCAACTGAACCGTTGGATCCAGGAGGCTAGGCAAATGCCCAACGCCCCACTACTGAGTAAGTTACATGTAATTATCTATGTAAGAAATTAACCTAGCTGATATTATGGAGATGTGTATTCCAATATTACTTTATTTATATTACAGCTGCAGGTGTCCGTTCTGCGAACCGTCGGGCCTATGGCGATAGGCTGGTGCAGTTGCGCCACCAGGCAGGTCAGTAATTCTCTCCCTGTAACTGTAAATAAATATATAAGTATGACAGTTAGCAAAAGAGTGCAGTGTAGTCACTAATTAATAAAATGTGCAAGTAACAGTGTAAGAGGGTTTGCAAGTATTGCTTGATTACAAAAGTGTGATGCAGCCTGTAATCCAAATATAAAAATGAAGCAAGTCTGAAATAAAGATGTCCCACCTGTAATATAATAGTACATAGCCTGCAGCAGGCTGAAAAGTACAGCTGCAGAAGCTGAGTAAAACACATGTGTGAAATATATCCCTGTTGAAATACAGAAACATGACAGAAGTGAGACTGTTGGAAAGGATTGTTATAACTACAGGTAAAACATGTCAATAAAGCCTAGAATTAAGTACCATCCTGAATTGTAAAAATAAAACAAGTGAGAGAGTGTGAGAAAGAGGTATGAGTCCACCAATAAAGTAGTAATAACTCCTGAATAAAGTATACTGTAGTCAGTACAGAATGAAATGAATGTGACAGGCAGAACCAAACAGTAACATGTGTTGAAAACGGTACTGCAGCTGGAATGTTTGTCCCCAAATCTGGATATGTTGCTCTCAGTCTGCAATATGCAGATAGTATGGTTGTCTGAAATACCAAACATCCACAGTTGTCTATAGCTATATAAAGATGGGTTGCAAACTGGCTCAAGGACAGAACCCACAGGGTTAGAGTTGCTGGTGCCATGTCAGACTCTAAGCCAGTCACGAGCGGTGTCCCACAGGGCTCAGTCCTGGGCCCCCTCTTGTTCGGCATTTATTTTTCTGAAGTGCAGGCAAACATAGGGGGATTGTGGCTGACAAAATTTGCAGATGATTGCAAACTGGGCACCATAATTGACACTCCATCAGACACAGACATCCTCCAGAGAGGTCTCATAGAAATGGATAACTGGTGCCAGAGCCATGGCCTTAAGCTAAATGCCAAAAAATGTATAGTCATACCCTTTGGGAAAAACAAGGTAACCCCTAATTACCACATAGGTGGTAATCCATTAAACACGGAAGAAGTTATCAGGGACCTGGGGACCCAAGTTGACAGTAACCTGTCTTTGACACTCACATTGCCAAAGTGGTTAGAAGACCTTCTACATTGCCCACCTGATCATGAAGGGATTCACATCCAGATCAGGAGAGGTCATTGTACCCCTGTACTTTTCACTTATCAGACCAATGATTGAGTACAACGCCCATTCGGAATGTACCTTACCCGACACCTGCAGCAGTTGGAAAGACCCCAAAAGTTCCTCACCAAAAGGATAAAGGGCTCAAACATATGTCATACACTGCCCGACTGAAGAAACTCCAGCTCTATTCAGTCGCATACCATCTGCTCAGAGGTGATCTGTGCCTGACATACAAGGCCATGTCCAACCCGGAATTAATGGACATGCTCCACCTCAAAAATCCAAATCCACCAGAGCCACGAGAGCAAGAGACTTAAACCTCAACATGGATATAAATAGGACGTGCTGGAGGGACAGATTCATCACCCAGAGACTCCCTACACTATGGAACAGAATCCCAGTCCATGTGAGGCAGAGCCCCTCACTGACTCTGTTCAAGAGAAATCTTGACGAGTGGATGGGAGATCGTAGGTTTACCCCGGGAATCATCTCTGTGTCACTGCTGGACAGAGGCACAGCAAACTAATGGGTATAGTATTCTCATCCTAAGGGGTGGTGAAAGCCACACACACTCTGGCTAGGCTTATAAATGCCCTAGGGCAGATAGCCTAGTATGAACCTATGAACCTATGAACCTATAAAGCAAATGTAGCAGTATGATGTAGCTGAACAGAGCCAGATATGAATGTGTATGAATAAAAATGAAATGTATATTGATGTAGCAGTAACATTCCTATCACCAACCTGAAGTAGTTATCACATAGGAAACTGTAGGCAGAACTGTAGTGTGTATATATCTGCAGCTAGTAGAAATGTACAGCATATGTATTGGTATTTGAAGTTGTTAATTAAATTTTCTTCACCCTACCCTATAACCACATATAATCCATTCCACGTGAAATTGGTATGTGCAATCACAATTAACACACCTGGACATTTGTCCTGTTGGTTCATACATATTTGCATGTACGTTGATGCATCGAAAACTGATGGCCTGTTGCCATCAATCAACCCCGCATGTTGTTGGATTTTGTATTGCTGTTCAAATTATGCATGTGTTATGCTTGCTGTTCAATGGCTTGAATATATGGGTGTTTGGTTAATGGGAATACTAATGCATGCTGTTACAACTAATTGTGAATGGTATTGTACGTTACTAACCCAAACTGTCATAACATAATGCAAACATAGGACGACAGGGAAGGAGGGTTCCAGCAGACCCACCTCTCACTCCTCAGCTGGCGAGTGCACCTGGCAGTAATGCCCAGGCCGGACCCTCCTCCAGTGGCCCTGTGCCACCTGCAGGTGGAAGCGCTGCAGGGGATGGGGCTCATCCCCCCTCTGCAAGCGTGGCCGGAGGAGAACATCCACTCACCCTCCGTAGTGTCCGGACTGTGGTGTGTAGGGAGATCCGGCCCGCTGTGCTTGGGCTCCTACGCCAGCTTGAGGCATGGGTGGCACAACTCACGTGCATGGCTGCTGCCCAGCCTACACAGCCCCCAGCACAGCCCCGTCCTGGGCAGTGAAGGCACAGTGGCAACTGCCCATGGGTGGGGATCTCAGTTCCACTGTTGCCATCTGTGGGCTCATGGGCTTGAGATATCCAAACATCCGTCCCTGTCAATTGTGTAACCCCCCCACATGTGTCATTCACCGCCCCTGTATGCATCTTGTTTGTCTTGTCTGTTAACCTACCCAACCTACCACCCCAGCTATACCGACTTCCTGTACCTGACATACCACTTTCACCTGAAAAAAAATAAATAAATAAAGGGCACTCTGTACCCACACAAAAATTACGCCCCATACATAGCTGCCCATTTTGCACACATGTCTGCTGGACATGTAAACTGTCAATTACAATTGGCTGTACAACAAGTATTATTGTTGTTCTTACACCTCTCTCAGGGGTGGAAGGTTTCAAATGTCACACCAAATTACAAACATATGCACAGCTGTTGCTGATGAAGAAATGGGCAGCTATGGGTCTTACCTACATCCCTCCTGCAAAACCCGAGCTTGTTTCCCTACTGTCCTACCCTCTTTGTGACCCCTTTTTCACAACTTTCCTGTCTCCCCATTTTCATTTCTTTCGAAGAAATTAGCGCGGGTGTGCGCAAGACTCAGCACTTTTAAGCAGTTGTAAGCGGGTATGCGCTTGTGTGCGCAGAGCTAAATGCCAATGTGCATGCATGAGCTCCGCGCAAACCAGCGCTAACCCACTTACAACTGCTTAAAAGTGCCTTAGTCACTCTGAATAACAAGGCCTGTAGTCTGCTCAAAAGCAAAATAAAATCCCACTGTCAGTCCCAAACCCAGGACCATAGAAACAGTAGTTTGCATGACTTACCACTAAGCCATGACTGCTATATAAGAACATTGTGCTACAATAAATATATCATGCAATAGTAGGAATGAATGTAAAGGGAATATAGGATGTGTAGTACACAAAGCATGTCATATATATTTACTGTCAAATGTAATGGATTTCTATAATAGTAGTGTGTGAACAGAAACAGCCATGCTAGTTGGTAGCTAGTAGGTAATAATGTCACTGTAGCACCTTGCAAGCCACACACATACTCACAGCAGGATAATCACTGCCCATACCTTCCAACCTCTTACAGCAAGACATCTGGACTAAGTAATAAAAAATGTGGAGCAAAGGCCCAAAAACAGGGACACATTTCAAATATTGCTCCGACAAACCTAGACAGTTGAGAGAGTAACAGGTTTTGCATTATGTTGGATGTTTGGAAGGGTACGGAGTCTGAAACTGAAATGTTTGTCACCATAGTCTGACTTGAGCCCTGAGTGATTTTCCAAAAAAAGCTGTTTATGAGATATGGACCAAAATATGAGGCAAAAATGTGGACATCCTGCAAATATCTGTACACTTGAGAGGTATGACACTGCCATATTTGAATAGTTAAGAGCCTAGACATAACAACAGTGACTGAGTTACAGGGATGCCCCACAGACTCCCTGTGAAATGTACAAACAGTAGGCAGAAAGGTGTTACAACACATGCAATGGTAACTATGAAGTACTGAAAGTATGCACCACTTGCACGTCAGAAATAGTGTAGTAATACATATGCTTATGCTATCCCACAGTCACAACTGCAGAATACCAGACAATTTAATGGGTGTACCCCACTGATATGTACCATTCCATGAGGCAGATAAAAAATGCACCTGAGAGTCTCTGGGGCCCAGGGGCGGCTTGTGCCATCGGACTGCAGCCCCCTCAAGAAAAAAGGAAAAAGTACTTTTTTTATTTTTACTGTCTCTGTCTGTCTTTACTGAGACTTTTTTCTTTCATCTCTATCAGCTGGCTGCTTTACGCCGACTGATGAGCATGCACAATTTCGAATTCCGGGTTACAGCGGCTTTAAAAAAAAAGTTTTTTTTTTCTTTCTAGTTGGAGATCCACTCCAGCGCTGCAGTCCGGATAGCCAATTAATACATCAGGGTGATGCCCAGCAGTCTATGCGGTTTGGAACTGCATAGAATTGGAAGGAGTTTGGACTGCCACGTCCGCAGGCACGTACATGAAGTTGATGGGCTAAATGGCTGCTGATTGGTTGTCGCTCTCTTCCTGGGCTTTATGGGCTGGGAAAAGAGCAAGAATCAAACAGTTGCAGCCAGTTTCGGTTGTGGACTTGACTTGGTGGATGTATTATTGCTTGGCGGCCTTATTTCGTTCGCTGGACGTGACACAGCAGCAGAAAAAGAAGAAGTACAGAGTTTCTTCTTGGTGGTATGTATGTGTAACACAGTATTTTTATATAAATAAACGTATAAAATAGTTTATGTAATGGATGAGTCAAAGTCTGTAACTTATTGAGATCAATTTCTTAAAGTTTTATGACCAAAAAATATACATATTACCAATATTTCTGTAGGATACCTCATAGCAGTATGCTTTAACAGGCAACATTACCTAAAAACTATGTAGATTGCAGTAGGATTCTTGGTTGTCTATATTCCATGCACTTGCTGGCTGCTCTCCTTCAGTTCACAAGGTACTTTAAGGTAATATGCAATGTATTGAAAAATAACAACTGCTGTTCTGATTGATTGTTGCTGAGGACTGATTCACTCCAGTCTGTTTCTACAACTGTCAGCTTAAGAGCTCATCATACAGTTTTAATAGGCTTGTCTTTTTTTAAAGTTCCTGAATTCATAGGTGCTTATTGTGGTGGGTTTAAATGCATTAATGTTGTTAGTCTGGCCATGGGTAGAATGTTTAAGTGCTCTATGTGCTGGCCTTGCTTGCTTGAGTGCAGAGGATGAGTGTTGCTTTGTGGACCACTTTCCAGGTTGTGGCACAGAAGCTTGCTAGCATTACATACTATTATTTGTGTGAAATGGCCTGCTGGTCTAGTTGCCACAATGCACACAGGTTTGGTGCTGAACACTGGCACCAGTGTGGGAGGCTTGCCACAGTAACACCTTGAAAGTGAAGTTGTTCAGTTGTAGAACAGCACTGTAACCAAAAGGCAGTCTTGTCATGTGGCCAAAGCGATAATATACTGCAGTGCCAGCTCACGGCCTATATGGGGGTGGGCAGTAATGTTATAGCAGTATAATTCTGTACTCTGACATAATCTATGACTTTTACAACGAAGCGGAGGGGGGGGGGCAATATGGCTAAAATGCTCCCCTGAGGTTCAGTCAGAGCATATTTGGCTATATTAATTAAGGAAGAGAACTGTGTGTGTTTGGCTATATTAACTAAGGAAGTGAACTGTGTGTGTGTGTGTAATGCCCCAGTTACTATATACTGGTGGCTAGAGAACAAATGGTGTTGGGTAGAGATACTCAGGCTTGAACCCTGTACCTTGTATGCAGGTGTTAAGGACCTGAATTCCCTACCCACCACCATTTGTAAAAACAATTGCAGATTTTTGCCTCATATTTGATCTGATCTGCTCCTCATAATATCTGTGGTTTCTAAATGTTGTAATGCTTGATATTTGATGGTGCAGTGGTAGTATTGTTGCTTTATAGCTGCAGGTTCTCGGGTTTGATTTTTGGCTGGGGTGCCTTCTGTGTGGAGTCTGCATCTTCTTCCTGTGTTTGTGTGGGTTTGCTTTTGTGTCCTCCCATGTTATAAAGACATGTCTGCATTATTTCTTCCTTGGCCTCTGCTGAAAATAGTTTTTTTGTTCCAAGTCAGATTGTCCTGATTAACAAATGTTAAATAAAATTGACAGGCATTTGAATTTCAGACTTCATATTCTTCAGAAAATACATAGTAACACTACCTTTTATTCTAGCAATTTTCTAAGTTTATAAGATGAATATTTGAAATTTGTCCTTATTTTTGGAACTGTATTACCCCATTATTGGCTTTGTCCAGGTTTTTTGTGCTAAGGTTGACAACTATGGCAAGAACTGAATTCACTGAATGTCTGAGGGCTGTATTCCCTCATTACTGGGTTTGTCCAGGTGTTTTGTGCTAAGAGTTGACAGCTATGGTGAGAACTGAATTAATTAAATGATAGCCATTTAAGTTTCAATCTTCCTCTCTTTCACAAAGCAGCTGATATGGCATAGTGGTATGTTGCTCTGACTGTTTTCCACAGGGACCTTGGCAGTAAAATGTATGGTGGTAACACAGCATTTTTCTTTCACAAAGCAGGTGATTTGGCATAGTGGTATGTTGCTCTGACTGTTTTGCACAGGGACCTTGGCAGTAAAATGTATGGTGGTAACACAGCATTTTTCTTTCAGAAAGCAGGCGATTTGGCATAGTGGTATGTTGCTCTGACTCTTTTGCACAGGGACCTTGGCAGTAAAGTGTATGGTGGTAACACAGCATTTTCTACAACTTTCCAAGATTATACAAGCAATGTTTAATGTGTCCCTGGTTTTTGGCCTTTTGAGCCCCCGCCCCCCCCAATAAATTTGGCTTTTTCCAGATTTCTTGTGCTGCGAAGTTGAGATGCAGTTCAGTATTGAGTAGATTTTACAAGGAGCTGAGAGCTGCAGGGGAAGAGAAGTTTAGTGCTGCTTATGGAAAGTCAGCTTGCAATGTTAATAGCACAACAGGTTGTGTACTTGCATTTGATGCAGAAGGTTGTTGATTCTACTCCCACAAGGGGTGAATGCTGCTGCACTGAAAAAGTTAAGATACTAACTACGAGCCTGTTATCTGTTTGCCATCCATTTCCTATTGCAATATTACTAGCTTATCATTTTTAATATAATATAAGCAATTTATTCCTCAGGGGCATCAGACACTTTATTTTTCGATAAAACCATGAAATATAAAGGTTTTTGCTAGCAGCAACCTCTTCATTAGTTACAGATTTATTTAATGTGGAATTATTTAGATTACTTTTTTACCTCAGAGATTGTGCATATTTACTGATAATGGTGGACTGTAGAATTGTGCATATTTACTGATAATGGTGGACTGTAGAAGTTTGAGTAGACTTTTTTATGATGGAAATGTTCTGAATTGGGCAGTTTTGTCATTATTGGTGCATGCATTTTGTTTAATTGTTTACTGGAAAAATGTTCAAAACAATAGGAAGGTGTATCAAAGAGCACATGTATTTTGCATATGCAAGTGGCCTATGATTTGAAAACAGCCCAAAATTAATCTTTATCTGCCACTGGTAAAATGTATTTGCTTTGAATGTGGGTTTCAATGCTGTTTAAATGAATGTGGCAAACAGATAACTGCTAAGTTTGTTTAGCAGATGTCTTAGTGTTTGTGCTGTAAAATGCAAAATAAAACTTTCAAATGAAGTCCAAATCATCATAGAAGTAAATCAGTATGCACATTAGTGTTTATGGTAAATGGAGTGAAATAACCAAGTAATGGATCATTGGAATGACTACAGGAGGAGGCTCCATTCGACCATGATTTTGTGAGGGGGAAGGGCGGCAGACTTAGACAGCCCCAGCTGAACTATACTATACCTCCCAACTGTCCAGATTTTCAAAGAATGAATAGATTTTTGCATCTTTTTTGGTTTGTTCCTCATAAAATTTGTGGCAAATCATTTAGGAATGAAGTCACTAAATAATGGCACACTGAGTTTCAGACTTCATAACCAATGCATGCTAAAGTAAGACTTGTTCTATCAACTAGTACTGTTTATATGTTCCCCCACTATATTTTGCCTTGTCCAGATTTATTGCATTAACAGGTTGAGAGGTACACGCAAATAAATTGCTTTATAGAATTAGGCATAGCCAAACCTCTCAACTGTCCCTGATTTTGGCTCAAAATGTTGCTCTTCCCCTAATAATCCCTCCGCAAAATAGCAATTTTGGAAGAAAACATGGAGGGTTTACAATTAAGAAATAACTGTAATCATAGTTATTACTTTTATTTCAGAAATGCATGTAGATTATTTTATTTTGTCAGCTGCTCAAGTTAGCAGTACTAATATTAAAGTGTCCCTTCTTTGACAGGTTCCCAGCTGTATTGTGTGGCTATTTTATATTTTTACATCACATTTTGGTCCATTTTTCATAAAATTGTGTTTTTTTGGCAAATTAGTGACAAATCATTAAAAACTGAAGTTAGAAAATAATGACAGACATTTGAGTTTCAGATTTCATATCCTTCCGAAAATTCATACTAATGCAAGACCTATTCTATTATCTTTCTAAGTTTATAAGAGCAATATTTTTAAAATATGTCCTTGTTTTTGGGCCTTTGTCCCACTTCTTTGTATGGCTTTGTCCAGATTTCTTGCTCTGAGGTTGAGAGGTATGACAAATGTGTCAAGGTCATCACAGTCAGCCAGAGACATTTCAAATTGTGACATACTTGTTGCACCCCACTCCCCCATGTAGTGACTCTGGATGTGTCGAAGCAAGGCAAGGAGTAGTTATGCAGTGTAAATGTGCAGGGTATCCCCCCATCCAAGGTAGACACAAGTACTAGAGTGGCTTTTTCATCTGTCCTTGATTTTTGCAGAATGATCTGGTTTCTGTCATATTTTTTGTACTGTTGATTTATGCTTATTACTCAAAGTGCCTGTTGCTCTGTGTTTAAGTAGCAATACTTTAATGACCATCAGGTAAGTTTGGCTGAGATTGTAAGATGCAAGTAAGCTTTAATAAGCATACTGTTAAAGAATTGCCAACATTGAAAGCCTTTCTGTTGTTGCCATGTAGAGAATACTTATCTAGATAATGTATAAGCCTTGGATATTGCAATGCATATGACAGTATTTGTAATAAAGGACAGGATTACATCATTTTAAGAAGCTCATTACACTTGGAGACTTCCAGTCATCTCTGCAGGCTTTACCCGTAAACTAAACAGAATGCCAATCGTGTGGTCCATAACCTGTACAGTAATCCTTTTAAGCAATGTATCTTGAGCTTATTTCTTGTTTGCTTTTCATTTTTTACTTTGATCATGTTTTCCCCATGAAACAAGTAGATAGTTGTCAGGCAGCAGGTCTTTTTTTGGATAAGGAACATTTTTACAAGTGGGGGCATCAGAGATTTCTACTTTCTGCATGTTACTTGGTACTTTAATAAAGCTGAAATATAAATTATAATTAGAACTGCAGTGCAAGAAGTGGTTTGAGTTGAGTGCTGCTTACTTTTCTTATACTTGATTTTGACTGGCATTCCATTAATGTATTTAAAAAAGTAATTCATTTTTTCATGCCTCACAACCTTTTTTGTTTCCATCTAGATATTAAGTAAGCTGTCATGCAGCCAATGCATTGAAATATTTTTATTCTTCTATACTTCATTTTGTCTAGATTGGACATTGGTTTTGAGCATAGCTCCTCCCCCTTTCTAGTTGGCTGCACCCCTTCCCATTGACCCCACCCATTCAGCTGTCTCCTGCAGTCCCCCTTTGATTTGAAGTCACCAGCCGCCACTGCTGGGGCCTGCTCAGCAGCATACTCAAATACCCTAATAGATGTCAAGGCCCACACCATGGCCAGACCACACTGCATGCAGTAACACCCTATCAGATATAGCAAGCATTCCAAGGTGTGAATGTACATGGAAGATAGGAAAGCCACAGCAACACACTACAATCAAGACACCTAGCAGGCATACAAGTAGTGAATGTAAAGAGCAAATATTGAAGCCATAGCAACAAAGTGCAAGAGCCACTGCTATATACCAGTTACACCACATGTCCCACAGGAAAGCACACACACCCACATTAACAGTAGTAGTAGTCTTAGGTGTCAGTGTACATACACACTTAGTACAGGAAACTGGAGAAATGAATGGAGAAATGTTAATCTACAACACAGCAGGAAATATGAGAGAGATACTAACCTTTACACTCACAGAACAGTATCCACAGCATACCAGCATGGTCCCTGCCCTTAAAATCTGAAAGGGCTATGCCTATCTCACATACCTTTTTATAGCACTGTCCTGAAATCAGAGTGAGAACTGCAATCAGTACACAACTGGCTGCATGCAATTAGCAAATGCTGGCTAACAATTGGTGCAGAGGCCATCACATGGACATATGCAGATACCTACAAAAGCATGCTGCACTCCCAGTCCACACATGCAATACTTTCATTGCACCCTCTGGAGGTAGGGAGAGAGAGAGAGAAAAAAAAAAAAAACACAAACAAAAACACTTATTAACAAAACCTACTAGAAAGCTGTCATCTGTCAACTGGAGCAGTAGCAGGACACCGATCCAAAAGGCAACGCAAGCAGCTGTGACAAACACAGGTAATGTAAAGTAATACTTTAAAAGTCTACATACTGTGAACCCTCCATATGTGTCATTGGTCTGTATCTATATATATATGAAGATGTGCATAGAGCAGGGGACATACAGCAACTATCAGTGAAGGCTGTACATACATATATATGTGAGGGCATCTATGTGCACATATCAATGCAGGTTGAATGTAGGTTGTAGTGCAATGTACAATGTAGGTTTCACAGTTATGTATGTTTAGCAGTATGTTAGTGTGTGTATATAGTTTTGTAAACAAACATGTTGATATACCTATCTATCATATGGATACGTATGTATGTCAATATATGTATGTATATATATATATATATATATATATATATATATATATATATATATATATATATATATATGCATATATGTATACATAGATAGAGAGGGATGTAGGAATA
>NC_056743.1:1452944303-1453009303 GCF_019279795.1 Protopterus annectens
TGGCTCCATTGTGTTATTTGCAGAAACATACTCAGTTGTCAACTGAGTACAATTCTGCAGCTAAAATGGCTCTTACACGTGCTGGTTTGGGCTTCGTGGACCGCTAATCTACCTCATTTGCATGCCTTTCGGCTGCAAGTGAGGTGATTAGCATATCCACACCCACTCTGTGTAAGAGACATTTTAGCTGGTCTCTTACATGGAATTTTGGGCTGTTCCTGGATCGTGAGGGCTGCATGGAGTCTTACACTACTCTTAGACTCTGTGCAAGCCTTCGTGAATCCTGCCCATTGTCTTTGATTTTGACTCATATTGTTGCAACTCCTCATAGAATGTATTATTTTCTGCAAATCAGCAAGGACTACAGAGATTTAACAATGCCAAATATTAGAGTTACATAGTTATTATTGTTCATAAAAATGCACATTGATGCAACACATGTTGTTCTGTTAACTTTTAAGTAAATTAGAGTCTTCTGCCTCTGATCTGTCCCCAGTTTCATAGAATATCTCTGATTACATTCACTAATTTTGCTTCATGTACTTCCCATTGCTCAGAGAATGCTTGATTTTCTGGTACATCAATGATGATCATAGTCAGTCAATAATGCCAGTCATTAGAGCTTCATAGTTCTTATTGTTCAGAAAATGCATGTGAATGCAGCATCTGTTTTTTGTTAACTTTTTAAGTAACTTTGAATTTTTGTCTTTCATTTGGCCCCAGTGTTTCAAAACATCTCTGATTTTGCTTCATATTTCTGCCGCCCCTCATAAAATGTTTGATTTTCTGCTAAATCAATGAAGATTATAATCAGTCAGTAACTCCAGTCATTAGAGATGCATATCTTCTATTCTTTAAAAAATGCATATCAATGCAGCATCTGTTATTCTGTTATCTTTGTAAGTAAATTATAGTTGTCTCTTACTTGGTGCAGATGATTAAGGCTCTGAGCTATTAACGTACTGCTACTTGTAGATCATAGTAGGGGAGTGAAGATGTTTCATCTGACAGTGGCCTGGTGGGATTTCCCATCTTTTGAAATGAGTTATAGAGGCTGGAGTTACTTGAGGTTTGCTGATATCTGGTTATCTACTTCAGCATGATGTAGCACCTCTGGGCATAACTGGTCAAGTTGCAGGAGTAGTAGGCTCTGACAACTGGGCCACCAGAAGAGTAGCCTGCCTATGATGTCGGTCAAAGAGATGATGGATAGCTGGGTGTTACCCTCTGGGATAGTAATGGCCCTTACTTTATCTCACCCTGGTTTTCCCAGCCTGTTATTTCATTTTCCATACATTGTCTGTTATCCAATTCCTCTAGTCACCATGCGTTCACTCTCTGACAGTCTATGTCCAATCATTGCAATCTCTACCTTTGTGTGAACACCACTGCTGTCTGCCTGTTTCTCCTACTTTCCTTTCTTCAACTTTCCATTCCCCAGACATTCTCTTCTACCTGTCCCACCAAGCCTTCTTCATATATTGAAAATTGGAATCTTTACCACACAAAATAGTTTGCCCTTTCACCTCCCACCTGTCCTGTCATACCTTATGGTTACCTTTGTGTGTCTTCCTTTGTTTGCATTGGCATCTTACTGTGCTGCTCCTCTCTGTATTCTCTGTCTGGAGTGACAGCTCGGTTGCACTTTAGTGAGCATATGGATGTGCATGAACTGTGCCACATCTGTCTGCCTTTCCCTTAGAACTAGCTGGTTTCTCAGTACTAGCACTAAAATCTGAATCCCTGTAACTAGCACTTGCTCTAGAACCTGCTGTAAAGCACTAGGAAGCCTGAAACTGATACAAGCACTCAGCTCTCCTTGTCAATAAGGAGAAATTAATCATAGACACTAAACAGCCTATAATTGCAAAGTACCTTGTAAAGGTAAGGGAAAACAGCTCTTAAACTTTACGAAAAAGCACCTAAACAGGCATGTCCAAGGGTCAGCTTCTGGTGATTTCTTCTGTCCACCTGGTGAATCTGGGCATACTGGGGCAATGCGGCAACTGCCTCATGTGCACAAACAATCCTCTCCTCCTACCACCCAACACTACAATCTGTGAGAGATGCACTTACATAGCCAAACTGGAAACAAAGCTCTCTCCAGCTACGATTGCGCTAGACAGTCAAGAGGAGAAGCATTACACCTCAAGAAACTCATAGCCCTTCAAAACCCACACCATTAACACCCACACATAGCAATACTAAATCCACATATGCAGAGGCCCTTAACATTAACCTGCCCAAGCAACAAGGACCTCCAAAGCTGAAACGTAAACAAACACCAATCACAACCAAAGTGACACATAGCTCACAACACCAGTGTGCCAACCAACAACAGCCCTTAAGGCAAGACAATGTACCCACCACTTTAGTCATAGGTGACTCTATAGTCAGGCACACTGATATCCCACTCACCAGGCTGAACAAGGAGAAAAATACAGTCAGCTGCCTGTCGGGTGCCAGGATCCACCACATAATGCTTGCACTCAAGTCACTCCACAACAAGTACAAATACGACTCTGTCATTGTCCATGCTGGAGTGAATGACTTGAGATGTACCTCCCTGGACTACATGAAAAGAGACATGGAAGAGCTCTTAGATCTTGTGACCCAGGCAAGTATGACCCTAGACCTGAGTAGCATCCTGCCTTTGCCAAGAATGATACCACAGTATAAGGACAAAGTGATTGACTTCAACAATTGACTAAGCTTCTGGTGTCATTTAAAGGGGATCCAGTATTTGTCTGCCTGAGAAGACATGATCGACAAACCAAGATGCTTTGCCAGAGATGGTCAGCACCTGTCACCCCTGGGATTCAGGTTACTGGCTAAAGCTCTTACCACCCCTATAGTGCCTTTTTTAGGCAAGGTTCAAAGGATAAAACCACCACCGTATCAGATACAAGCATGCAAAATCTGAAGGTAATGCTACTCAGTGCTAGAAGTCTAAACCTCAAAATGCACTCTCTCGAGGCACTCCTAAAAATGGACAACATCGATATCTGTGCAGTAACTGAGACCTGGTTCAAGGCTCCGGAGAGCACCCCTGCAATACCAGGCTACAATTCTTACCACAATTTTCGGCCACAGAACCAAGACCGAAACACTAAAGGTGGAGGAGTGTCCATATTCACCAAGGATATTCACACCTCCAGGCTAGTTGCCCAACACAATGCATCTGAAATTCTCCAGGTGCAACTAACACTAGGTAAGACTGCAATCCAAATTGTAGCTTGCTACAGATCCCCCACCATGCCCCAAGATTCTCACTACACCTTTCTAAACATACTGGAAAATATTAAGATACAACCAAACACCCTAATACTGAGTGATTTCAACTACCCTGCCATTAACTGGGAAAAGGGTACTAACTCATTTTCCCAACGGTTCTTGGAATTCATAAATTCCAATGCCCTGGATCAACTAATCCATTGTCCCACCATGGGCTCCAATATCCTAGACCTGGTCATTAAGAACATGGGAGATAGATGCTCCACACCAGTGGTCACCCCCTCATTGGTCAGGTATGACCATAAGCAAATTACCTTTGACATCCACATCCCACCGCCACCCACCAGCGAGGAAATCTCCTTAAAAAATTTCTCCAAAGCCAACTTCATGCTACTGAAGTCAGAAGTGACAAACTTCACAACACTCACGCAGATGGGATCTGGAAGTTCGACTGCAGAATCTTACACTAAGGCACTGTACGAGCACATCCACTCGTGCATGAATCGTGCCATCCCAAATAGAACCAAGATGCTCTTCTCCAAAAAAAGGAAGCCAATCTGGTGGTCCCCTGCTATAAACAAACTATCCTGCAGTGGTGGTGCTGCAGTAGCGTTGTCGCCTCACGGTAAGACGCTGTCCGGTTCGATTCTCAGCTAGAGTGTCTTCTGCGTGGAGATATGCGTGAATGGGCATATCTTCGTTGAAGGTTGTGCATCAGGGCTGGTAACTCGGTATGTAAAAATCAACTACCAATCATTAGCAGACCGGAGTTCTGCTGTGGTGACCCCTAACCGGGAAAAGCCAAAAGGCACACACAAAAAAAAAAAACAACAGAAGGAAGAAACTGTTGCAGAAAAGAGGAAAATCCCAGGATGCAAAAAACACCCTCACCAGCCTGAGTAAAAAGCTGAGATCCCTCATAAAATCCTCAAAAGCTAGTTATGAAAATAAAATTGCCAAAGATTCCAAAGACAACCACAAGGCATTCTATAGTTATATCAAGAATCTAAATGGCAATGCTCAGACCTGCTCTGAGCTACAACAGAATGGCATTAAATATACTAATCCCAAGGATATTGCCAATATCCTGGCAGATCAGTTTAGTGCCAACTTCACCCCCCTCTCACCACCTAAAAGGCCCATCTCAATACCAAAAGATTGCCAAATTCTGGTAATCATGGCCACACAGGTAGAAACCGCACTCTCCAAAGATAAGAATACAGCATCCATGGAACCAGATGACATCCCAGGCTGTGTGCTACATGAACTACAAAATGAACTGGCACCTCACCTAAGTGTCATGTTTAATCATAGCCTCACCTCAGGCTTCATGCCCACTGAGTGGCGCACAGCTACAGTTATCCCGCTCCACAAGGGAGGATCCGCCTTGGATCCCGGGAACTACCATCCCATCAGTCTGACAAGCCTGATCTGCAAAGGCATGGAATGCATTATCATGTAACTTATAAACAAAGACATTGGCGACCTTCAAACACTGGACCCCACCCAGTTTGGGTTTGTGAAGGGCTGATCTTGTCTCCTGAATCTGATTGTCTTCTTTGAATCAGTCTCCAGAGCTGTGGACGAGGGTAAGGTGGTCCACACAGCCTATCTGGACCTTGTCAAAGCCTTCATCACCATCCCCCACTCTGGAATCATAGATAAACTTACTAAGCTGGGCATAAATCCCTATGTCACTCGATGGGTTGCCAACTGGCTTACTGACAGAACCCAGACTGTAAAAGTAGCTGACTCCAAATCCAGCTCCAGACAAGTGACAAGTGGAGTACCTCAGGGTTCAGTCCTGGGACCACTCTTGTTTGGCATCTACTTCTCTGAAGTACAGGCCAACACTAAGGGACTCTGGCTAACAAAGGTCGCAGATGACTGCAAACTGGGAGCCATTACTGAATCCCCAAATGATGTGGATATTCTACAAAAGGGCCTTACAGAAACACATGCCTGGTGCCAGAGCCAGGGACTCAAGCTTAATGCCAAAAAATGTATAGTTATCCCCTTTGGAAAAAAACATGTACCCATGAATTACCACATAGGTGGCAGGACACTAAACATCGAAAGTGTGATGAGAGACTTAGGGACATAGGTGGACAGTGGCCTCACCACAACAGTCAGGAAATCCTTCTATGTGGCACACCTCATCACTAAGGGCTTTTCATCCAGAAAAAAGGAGGTCATTGTCCCACTGTACTCATCCCTCATTAGACCCATTATAGAGTATAATGCCCCATTTGGTATGTACCTCACAAGACATCTGCAACAGCTGGAAAGGCCACAGAAATACCTCACTGAAAGAATCATAGGCCTAAAGCAGATGCCATATGCTGACCGTCTAAAAAAACTCCAGCTATACTCTGTGGCATATCTTCTACTTAGAGGTGATCTCTGCTTAACATACAAGGCCATGTCAAACCCTGAGCTGTTGGACATGCTCCACTTAAAGAAATCCCAATCCCTCAGAGCAACAAGCTCCAGAGATCTAAACCTTGTCATCACAATGAACAAAACATGCTGGAGGGATAGGTTCCTGACCCAGAGACTCCCAATACCCTGGCATAGACTGCCCATACATGTCAAGCAGAGCGCCTCATTGGCCCTCTTCAAAAGGAACATTGATGACTGGATGGGAGATAGGAAATTCACCCCAGGGATCATGTCAGTTGCCCTGCTAGACAGGGGTCCAGAGAAGTAAATGTTGTGGGAAAAAATATCCAGGGAATTGTTATGGCTAGGCTTGCATAGGCCCTAGGGCCGATAGCCTAGTACCAACCTATGAACCTATGAACCTATATTGATTGTGCACACATCTTTCAAATTATTCCTCCACTGTGGAGTTAAGCACTGCCCTTCTCTGTAATACAACACTTCTGTTTTGTTCAGCAGATATTTGCTTGGCATCTTGGCAGTATGCTGCACCTAATATGTATTTGATTAGTTGGGGTCATGTCACAGTGTCACCTCCATATGATTTAGTGTTGTGCAAGCGCAAAGCAAAGTACCAGCCTATGAATCCAAGCCTAAATGCTGCTTACATATTTTGTTTCTGTTTGCACCAATCTAATCTCTTTTACCTGCCACCCTAATAACTACTGAGACCCAGGATGTAGATGCAAACCATTTATTGTCTGCTCTGTTGAGGGACTATATTTACATTGGCTAAAGGAGTATTTAATGTCTTTCGCATCCTTACCACAGTTTCAATGTAATTTACTGACTGTAAATTTTACTACATACATTGTGCAGACATATCATGTGATCGTTACAGTGAGACTATTATTGCAGAACCCTTTCTAGAGCTGGATGTATGACCTGTCACAAACAGATCATTACAGTGAGACTATTATTGTAGAACTTTCTAGAGCTGGGTGTCTGACCTGCCACTAACAGATCATTACTATTTTCCCTGATCCTTTTTTTCTTCAGACTTCTTTATATATGTATCTGTGTGACTTTTACATTGCCTAATACTCTTTGCTTTGCATCTTACAGGATTTCACTCCTTCTCTAAAACTAATTCTTCCCATTTCTAAGCACAAATTGTATAGTAGTAGCAGTGTGGCATTTAATATCAACAATTTTAGACAAATACTTGTGTCTCAATTAAATCAACCTTATGTTTAATAATTTCAGTAAACAAAATAAAAAACATTTGCTAATATTATTCTCCTCTGCCTTAAAGATTTAACTAATCAATATTGCTAAGTACAAATGCATGAACCACCCTATTGGCATTACACGACCTTGTCCATGTGTGACTGCCTGGGCACCTTCAGTAAGACTAGATGCCGTCTCTGATGGATTGATGGGAACATTGCTGTGTTTATACAGTTGTGCCTCAGTATACTGACTATGGACTGATAATGCTTATTGCAAGATTATTGTCTCTGATTTCACTTCTGAATGTCTTCTAACTTTGTAACTGTCACTATATAACCTTTGGCATTTCAGCTTTTATTTTCTTTGGACATGTCTGAAAAAAGCAGTGCAGTTCACTTCTATGGTTAGCAAATTTAATAAACAGAATTACATAAATGAATACAGACTGAGAAATGATGATTAATTGCTTGATCATGCATTACATATCTAAAAGTGATAACTATAAAACAGATTTAGTGGCCACAATTTAAGAATTAACAATATGGTCCTTTAAAAACAAACACAAAGATGAATATGTGCACATGCACACAGACACACATTAGCATGCATACACATAAACACTCAGGGCCGGATTCACGAAGGCTTGCACGGAGTCTAAGAGTAGAGTAAGACTCCATGCAGCCAACATGTCCGCCAAGCGATCCAAGAACAGCCGGTAGGGGCGTGCAACTGAGCTCCTAAAACGAGTCTTACACGAACAGGGCTTGGATATGCAAATTACCTCAATTGCAGGTGAAAGGTATGCAAATGAGGTAAATTTGCGATCCAGGAAACCCGAACCTGTCTGAGTAAGAGTAGTGTTATTTGCAGAAATGTACTCAGTTGACAACTGAGTACAGTTCTGCAAATAGCAAAATGGAGCCATGACAGCACCAGATAAAGGTTGCATCCAGTTGAGGAAGCATGCCAATAGCCAAATATGTGGCCATTGGCAATGTTCTTTGATGCAAAATAACAATAAAAGTAGATTTTTTTATCCCGATCGCCGATGTTTAAGCGTAGCTCAGCGCCACTCAAATGCACTGCACTCTAAAACCAGAAAACTAATAATTAAAATCCACAAATGTGGATTTTATTGCAATTCATAATTTACAATGCAAGGGAATGGCAGGCCGAAGACAACATGGCTACCGAGTAGAGGTTGCTAAGGGGGGAAGCTCAGTCTAAGAGATGTAACCAAGCATTAGTAGGCAATCCTATGCAAATGAGGGTAAGGATAGTGAATCCCAAGTGTACATAGCAAATGAGCACAGTCAGTAGAGTGTAGGAGTAGGATAAGGGGAGTATCAGAGTAGAAGATAGGTGACATCATGAGGGGGGTATGTATGAAAGAAGTGTACCTCATTGGAGCAGAGTGGTATGTGTTTGCTGTCAGTTACTCATCACTGGAAGAGGTGTGTCAACAGGTACCCTAGCTAAAGGCAAGAAATTGAAGGTGTATGCTGAGGATAACACTAAAGTTTCTTGTAGAAGTGCTTGCAACGTGTTTGCATGTGGGTGCGCACCTGTATATCCGAGTAAGACTGTGTGCGCATGTACGCCTGTGTGCCCGCGTTTAAGCCGGAGTAAGCATGTCTAAGGTTGTTTAAAGTTGTGTAAGTGCATTTGTGCCTGTGTGCGCACATTTCAGCAAGAGTAAGCAAGTTTTAGTCTGTGTAAGCATGTGTGTGCACGTGTGAGCTGGTGTGAGTGTGTTTGCGCTTGTGTGCACGGGGCTGCCCCCTGAGGAAATAGAAAGGGAAAAGGAAGCACAACAAATAGTAGGAAGTTAACCAGGGAGTACTAGTAGAGCTAACAGATGAAAACAATCAGAATAAGGCAATTACACAGGCAGTACACTAGCCCAGCCCAGCCCAGCACTTAAAACTGCAAACAACATTCCACTATGTTTCTCTCAGAGACACTGCAACACTGCAGTAAGCTAATTGAAGTGAAAACTGAAAAAGCTTTACTGAGACAAAGAAATGTTAGGGGCTGCCATTGCTGTTATAAGGCGACATATGCAACATGCTGAAGGTGGTGACAATGCGAATGTTGCTGGACAACCCACAGTGAGGAGACGGAGAAGAGTGTACAGGCCCAGGGTAACCTATCAGGGACTACATGAGCTGGAGATAGTGGAGTGCTATAGAGTGGACAGAGACCTCCTGCAGCAAATTGTTGAGCTGTGCAGGCCATTCCTCACACACAGAACCAACAGAGGGGAACCCATCCCAGTGGAAACCAAGGTATGTGTTGGCCTAAGAATATTAGCAAAAGGTACCTTCCAGAGACCAAGTGGTGATATGATGGGGATATCACAGGCATCAGCATCCAGGGTACTGCACCAGTTCCTGGATGCCATGTCAGCACATGTTGGCGATCATGTACATTTCCCCAATTCCCGTGAGGTATTGGCCAGCAATATGTGCCTCTTCCAGCAAATAGTGGAATACCCTGAGGTAGTGGGTGCAATAGACTGCACGCACATACACATCAAAGCACCAGCCGGTGAGCGGGGTAGGGTCTACTTTAACCGCAAGGGCTTTCCCTTCATCAACTGCCAGGTTGTGTGTAATGCCCAGGGCATAATACTGAATGTGTGTGCTGGCTGCCCTGGAAGCAATCATGATTCCCATAGCTGGCATCTGACACAGCTGTACCAGACATTTGCCAATGGGGACATCCCTCATGGTCACCTAGTGGGGGATGCTGGCAATTTACTGGAGCTGTGGCTGATGACACCCATCAGAAACGCATACACACCTGAACAGGAATGCCCTAATGAAGCACACGCACAAACACAAAATGTAATCGAGCATGTGTTTGGGCTGCTCAAGTCACGGTTTTGGTGCCTGGACACATCTGGTGGAGCCTTGCAGTACTCACCAACTACATGTACCCAAATTGTCATGGTGTGTGCTATGCTACATAATATGATCCTGTGAAAACAGCTGCAGCAGGACCAGCATAGGCCCGAGCCAAACAGCCCCCCACCATTGCCAAGGCCATCACAGGCAGAGCTTGACTCGGAGGAGGAACAACCTGAGCCTGCCCCAGTAGGCAGAAGGAGGTGTGCCCAGTATGCTTTGGCCTTGGCAAAGAGGCAACACATAGCACATACACTGGCTCAGTAGGAACCCTGGAAATGATACCTCTCTCTGACTCGCACATATAGTAAAAGGGATGCCTAACTTGACACTACCTGTTTTCAAACATGTATAGGGAATGTAGTATGTGCATCCGACATAGGCAGCCCTGCAGCACCACCTGAGGCATGATTGCCATATGTTAAGCAATATAAAGCAGTGCTAAACAGCTTTTACCACCATTTAGTATATGTAAACAAAATTGCACACACCAACTAGCACAACTGTGGTCAATATTGAGCAATATTGGGCAACGTTCAGCAGTGTTGGTTAACGTTGAGCAATGTTGGACAAGCTTGGTCTAAGTTGGGCATAGCTGAACAAAAGCCAACATGCTCATATTTGCTCTACTGGCCCTTAAGCAGTCTGGTCTGCTCAGTATGAAAATATAAAGCAGTAACAGGTCTCGAACCCAGGATACTGTGCACTATAGTCATAGTACTGAACCACTAAACCATGACAGTGGTCAGCCTGTATGAAGAAATGTTGATAAGTCTATGCAAAGTATCTCATGGAAACCCTGCAGGCACAGCATAATCCCTGTCGAGTTATGATACAAAGGTGAGCCCTGCAGTAAGAATAGAACCTGAATTTCAACACACATATAGTATAAATGTTAATATTGGTCATGTTCACACACATCAACAAATGTAGTGGACCTCAGACAGCAACATACTGAAAGGTCACACTGGGCATGCTCACACACTTAGGCCATGTCTGAGTACAGCAGTGGGCCACACATATCCGGCAGTTGCATGTGTTAACACAGGAACCTCTCACTATTCAGCAATCCGCCTTGTGCACACAGTTATATGACAACAGACACATATATAATATAGTGGAACCCTGTCATAATCAAATATGTTCTGCAGATACTTAGGTTGTTCATAGAAAGTGGGAAAGCAAAGAAGATAAAAAAACTGCAGTCAGTATCATCAATAAACAATGTGCATCCCGAACATTATCATAGGTTCAGAGGGTGATACTAGGCTATCTGCCCTAGGGCATGTATAAGCCTAGCCAGAGTGTGTTTTGCTTTCACAACCCTGTTAGATTAGTAGACTGTGCCTGTGAATAGTAGGTCACACAAGATAGCCCATTTATGTTTAGTCTATTGTGCCTCTGTATAGCAGGGACCCAGAAAATATCCCAGGGGTAAACATATGATCACCCTTCCACTTGTCAAGATGTCTCCTGTAGGTGGTCAGTGGGGGGCTCTGCCTATGTGGGACTGGGATTTCATTCCAGAGTGAGTGGAGCCTCTGGGATAAGAATCTGTCCCTCCAGCCTGTCCTATTAATATCTGTGCTGAGGTTTATGTCCTTGGAGTGTGTAGCTCTGAGGGATTCGGATATCCTGAGGTGGAGCATGTCCATTAATTCTGGGTTGGACATGGCTTTAAACAACAGGCACAGATCACATCCGAGTAGGCGGTAAGCGACTGAGTAGAGCTGGAGTTACTTTAGCCGAACTGCGCAGGGCATCTGTGTGAGTCCCTAGATCTACTTGGTGAGGTACTTTTGTGGCCATTACAGTTGCTGCAGGTGTCGGGTAAGGTACATCCCAAATGGGGCATTGTATCCAAGCATGGGCTTGATGAGTATAGGGGCACAATGACCTCACTTGATCTAGATGTGAAACCTTATGGGATAAGGTGGGCTATATAGAAGGTCTGTCTAGCCACTTTGGCAACATGATTGTCAAAGGCGAGAGTACTAACTACTCGTGTCCCCAAATCCCTAATAATTCCTACCGTACATAATGGATTACCACCTATGTCATAATGTGTGGGCACGTTGTTATTCCCAAAGGGGATGACTATGCATCTAATGGAATTTAGCTGTAGGCCACGGCTCTGGCACCAGTCATCCATCTCTGTGAGATCCTTTGTGAGGATGCTTGTGCCAGCTGGAGAGTTGATTATGCCACCCAGTTTTCAGTCATTTGCAAACATGGTCAGCCATATTCCTCCTGTGTTAGCCTGTATGTCAGAGAAATATATACTGATCAAGAGAGGTCCCAGGACTGAGCCTTGTGGGATGCCATGTGTAACTGGTGTATAGTCAGACATGGCACATGCAGTACTGACCATGTGGGTGCTATCCCTGATCCAGTTAGCAATCCATCTTGTGACATATGTGTCGATATCGAAGCTGGTGAGCTTATGTATAATGCCCGAGTGGGGTATTGTGTTGAAGGGTTTTGTGAGGTCCAGGTAGGCTGTGTGGACAACCTTCCCTACGTCTATGGACCTGGTAACTGTTTAAAGAAGTCGAACAGGTTCAAGCGGCAAGATCTGCCCACAACAAAGCCGAATTGTGTAGGACCAATGTCTGTAGGTTCCCGATGTCTATGTGTATGAGTTCCATGATGATACGCTCCATAGCTTTGTAGACTGGGCTAGTAAGGCTTATAGGGCGATATTGTCCAGGGTCCATTGTGGCACCACCTCTGTGGAGTGGGACCACTGTTGCTGTATGCCATTCCTTGGGTACATATCCTGTAGTAACTCTGATATTGAACAGTGACTTAATGTGAGGGTTACGTTCGTCATGAAGCTCGTGTAAGATGCAGGCTGGGACACCGTCCAGTCCCATTGATGCTGTGTTGTCTGCTTTGGAGAGGGCAGCACTCACCTGTTCATCTGTGATGTCAGGGAGGCTACACTCTGTTGGGATGGACATTTACTCTTTAGGGGGGATGGGGGGGCATTTGCACTGAACCCGTTTGCCAGGATGTTGGCAATGTCTGTGGGTTCAGTGTATGTTTTGTCAGTATGCAGTAACTCACAGCATATCTGGGAGTTTCCACCCAGGTTCCTGACATAACTAAAGAAGGCCTTCTGATTGTCCTTAGTGTCTGGTGCAATTTTCTGTTAGAAGCGGGCCTTAGATGAATTCATGAGTGATCGTAGCTTTTTGCTAGTACTGATCAGAGATGCCTTCCCTTTTTGGGAATGTGCTCTATCATGTAGTAGCCTCCCCCTTTCATTGTATAGCTTATTAATGGACGGGGTTCACCAGACAAGTCCCCTGCCTTTGTAGGAGTGAGTCTTGTTGTTATTTGGGATAGCACGATCTATGCATTCCAGTAGGTGTCCATAGAATGTGTTTGTAAAGGATTCAGCGGTCTGAGCCGTATTTACCACTGTCCCAGGGTCTTTGAAGGATACTTCCTTGGTTTAGAGAAGTGTGACGTTTGCTTTTGAGAAGTTCTTCACTGAGATTACCTAGGATGGGGGTGGGGATGGGATATGGATGTCCAGTGAGATAAATGTATGGTCTGACCTTATCAATGAGGGGTATACCTCTGGTGTGGGACATAGAGTCCCCATGTTGGTGATGATCAGGACCAATATGTTTTCCTGTCTTGTGGGTGTGGTGACCAGTTGTGCCATAGCATTTGACTTTATAAATTCTAGCAACTGTTGGGTGAGGGTGCTGGGGCTTGAGTAGTATTCCCAGTCAATGTTTGGGTAGTTGAAGTCACCCAATATAATGGTGTTTGGAGAGACCTTCATATTCTCCAGTGTTCACAGGAAAGCTGAGTGGGGTTCCTGAGTTTGAGAGTGTGGTCTGTAGCAGGCTACAAACTGAAAGTCAGTTTTGCCCATTGTTAGTTGCACATGTATGGTCTCCGATGCTTCGTGCAGTGCTACTAACCTGGAGGTGTGTGTATCTGTGATTTATATGGATACTCACCCTATTTTTGTTGGCTGGTCTGAGTCTTGTGGCCAAAAAGCATGGTATGAAGTATAACCTGGTAGTGCTGGTGTGCTTTCAGGAGCCTGAACCAGGTGTCTTTTACTCCACAGATATCAACATTCTCCATACTGAGGAGAGTCCTGAGTGCGTGCATTTTGAGGGTTAGACATCTGGTGTTGAGCAGCAATACCCTTAGTTTCTTTTACCTTCTAACGTCTATGGAGGTGGGTTTGTCTTTTGAGCCTCGCTTAAAAAAGGCACTATGAGGGTGGCAAGAGCCTTAGCCAGTATTCAAAAGTCCAGGAGTGACAGGTGCAAGCCGTCCATAGCGAAGCTATGTGGCATGTCGAGCATGTCATCCCAGGCTGACAGACACTGGATCCCCTTTGAGTGACACCAATATGTTAGCCAACTGTTAAAAGAGATCTGTTTGTCTGTATACTGTGACATCATTCTTAGTGAGGGTAAGATGCTACACAAGGTCAGGGTCATACTGGCCTAGGCTACATGATCAGAGAGCTCCTCTATGTCTCGTCATGTAGTCCAGGGAGGAACGTCTGAGGTTATTCACACCAGCATGGACAATGATGGAGCCATATTTGTACTTGCTTTGGAGTTACCTGAGTGCATGTGTTATGTGGCAGATCCTGGCACCCGACAGACAGCTCAAAGTGACCTTCTCCTTGTTCAGCCTGGTGAGTGGGACATCAGTGTGTCTGACAATAACTGTCACCTATTACAAGTGTATTAGGTGTGTTGTTTAGCCCTAAGGGCAGTGACTGTGTGGCACACTGACTTTGTGAACTATGTGATATATGGGTATTGTTGTGGAATAGCAGTTGTTTGGGTGTCTGCTTTGGAGGTCTCTGCGGCTTAGGCAGAGTTTATTTAGAGCCTCCGAGTATGTTTTTGTGTGGTAATGTATTTTGTTTGCTGTCGCTATAGGTCTATGTGAGACTGAATTTGTGGTGTGTGTGGTTACCTTCACCACCTGATAGACTGTGCCAGTCATGGGTCAAGAGAGCTCAGCCTCCTGTTTGTCTATATAGTTGCATCTCTCACATATATCTGAGTATGTTGGGAGGAGGAGAGGGTTGACTGTGTACATAAGGCAGTTGTAACATTGTGTCATAATTCCAATATTCACCAGCTGGACTGGAGAGTACACTCGAAACCGACCTTTGGACATGCCAGAATATTATGTTGACATACTCTGTTGACTGATCACAGAGGATCAGTAGGATGTTAAGTGTGTAAAAGAGTATAACAGGGGTTTAGTGCTCAGGTTTGTCGGTGTTTTGGAAAGATTATCTGTGAAAGAGTCCAGACAGAACCATGACACCTCCTTCAGCTATGTCATAAATAGCAATGCACACTCATATATGTCCTGAGACAGGGCCAACTGTACCTGACTGACAATGCCAACATCCTGTCAGACAGGCCCATATATACATACCCACCTCCCACTGACAAAAGGCCCTATCATCATACCAGGAGATATCACATGTTGAATGGGTAAACAGCTTCCCCCAAAGCTGAAAACATGCCATCAGTTGGATTACATTGTTTCCCTATATGTGTCATGAGTGAACTACAGAACAAACAGACCCTGCACCTGAACAGTCTGTTGAACCTCACCCTCTCTACAGGATCTGAAACTGTTGAATGTGTTACAGCAACATATGGCACACCCCACAAGTGTTGGTACACAACAGACCATGGGAACTATAGTCCAATAAGCCTATGAAGTCTGATCTGCAAGGCCATGGAGTCCATCATGATTGAAGTCATAAACGGAGCTATTGGAAGCCGACAAACACACAACCCTACCAACTGTGGTATGTTCATGGGAAGATCATGTTTCCCAAACCTGCTAGACTGTTTGCAAGGCAGCCACCCAGGACATACATCACTGAAAGGAGCTACATACGTCCCACATAGACTATGAATAGCTCTTTATCAACATCCCAGACACATGTCGTATCCACAAAATCAACAATCTGTGCATAAATATGTATTGTCATATGAAGGAATGGCAATTTGTCCACAGATAGATCACACAAGCTAAGAATTGTGGAGTCCTGTTCAAGCTGTTAACACATGCTGACCCACATGGTTCATTCCTGGGATTGCATAAAACAAAGTGCACACACATTACCATGTCCAGTCTGATGATGTCAGCATCCTACAAATATAGCAGGAGAAAAAAAAAACGCTCAATAAAGCATATAGCGTGACATGTTAATGCGTACCTCTCTTGTATCATAACATAGGTAGGTAGGGGTTTGAATCCTGCAATTGCTGAGTGTGTGTGTGATTTCCTTTGAGAGGAGTGGCCTTTTTGGAGACTGGGAAAACACATTAAAAGAGGTACATTCCTCTTTGGCAAGTCTGATGATGTCAGTATCCCACAAATAGAGTACATTCCTCTTTGGCAAGTCTGTTGATGTCAGTATCCCACTAAAGCAATTATATAAGTCAGCACTAAAAATTAAAAGCACTACACCCTCACTCCCCACTGGCCCTTGTTTTCAATTAAGGAATTCCCAATATTATTCTAGCATGTCCAAAGGTCAATTGTCAATCTTCTCTCCGGTCCAGCTGGTGAATCTGGGAATCTTGAGGCAATGTTATAACTGCCTCATGTACACAGACAGCCCTCTCCTCCTCCCACATAACACAAATACTTGCGAGAGATGCAGCTATTTAGCCAAACTGGAGGCTGA
The DNA here is from genome assembly GCF_019279795.1 of Protopterus annectens. Taxonomy (NCBI): domain Eukaryota; kingdom Metazoa; phylum Chordata; order Ceratodontiformes; family Protopteridae; genus Protopterus; species Protopterus annectens. The sequence goes on from NC_056743.1 coordinate 1,452,960,771, forward strand.
GCTCTCTCAACTCAGGACTGGCAAGACCAGACAGGAGGAGAAGGCAACTACACACACCACAAAACCAGCCTCACATAATGCTACCACTCCACTGAATCAAACACATAAACACACAAAGACATACTCGGAGGCTCTGAGTAAAAATTTACCTAAATACAGCAGAGGCCTCCAAAGCAGACACCCAAACAACTGCTACCTCAAGACACCCCACAAGCAACACATAAATCACAAAAGCAGTGTGCAAAGCAGTCACAGCCCTTAAGGCCAAATACAACACCAAACATACTTGTCATAGGTGACTCCATAGTCAGACACACTGGCGTCCCACTCACCAGGCTGGACAAGGAGAGGGTCACAGTAAGCTGCCTATCGGGCGCTAGAATCCGCCCCATAACACAAGCACTTGGGTCACTCCACGGCAAGTACAAATATGACACAGTCATTGTCCATGCTGGTGTGAACGACCTGAGACGTACCTCCTGGACTACATGAAAAGAGACATAGAGGAGCTCTCTGATTATGTAGCCCAGGCAGGTATGACCCTAACCCTGAGCATTACCTTCCTTCACCAAGAATGATGCCACAATATAGAGACAAGATGATCAGCTTTAACAATTGGCTTAATGTCTGGTGTCATTCAAAGGATCCAGTGTCTGTCTGCCTGGGATGACATGCTTAACAAGCCACGCTGCTTGAAGGGGCTTGCACCTGTCACCCTGGGATTCGGATATTGGCTAAGGCTTTGCCACCCCATAGTGCCTTTTTAGGCAAGGCTCAAATTCTAAACCTACCACCCTAGAAAACAAAATGGGAAGAAACTGAGGGTAATGCTGCTCAATGCCAGAAGTCTAAATCTCAAAATGCTGCACTCGAGGCCCTTCTCAGTATGGAGAACATCGATGTCTGTGCTGTAACTGAAACCTGGTTCAAGGCTCCTGAGAGCACCCGGCACTATTAGGTTTTACCTCATATCATGCGTTCGGCCCCAAAACCGGACCACACCACAAAAGGAGGGTGTATCCATATTCATAAAGATACCCACACCTCCAGGTTGGTGGCAACGAAGCTTCGGAAACCATCCAGGTGCAACTAACCATAGGCAAAACTGCTCTACAAATTGTAGCATGCTACAGGCCACCCTCTCAAACTCAGGAACCCCACACAGCCTTCCTGAAGACACTGTAGGGTATAAATGTATCTCCAAACACCATCATATTGGGTGACTTCAACTACCCGAATATAGACTGGGAACATTACTCAAGCCCTAACTTTCTAGCCCAACAGTTCCTGGAGTTCATAAATTCAAATGCCATGGAACAGCTAGTCACTGTTCCCACGAGAGGAGAAAATATACTAGATCTCATTGTCACAAACATGGGGACAAAATGCTCCACACGGAAGTATATCCCTCATTGGTGAGATCTGATCATAAACTAATCTCACTGGAAATCCACATCCGCCCCCACCCCAAACAAAAAGACCATAGTGAAGAACTTCTCTAAAGCAAACTTCACACTACTCAAGACTGGTGTGGTATCCTTCAAGGCCCTGAGCCAGTGGAAACCACAACCAAGCTCTTGGAAGCCCTTACAAATGCCTTCTATGAACACCTCCAGGACTGCATGGATTAGGCAATCCCAAATAAAACCAAGACTCTTTCCACAAAGGGCAAACGTCCAGTCTGGTGGACCCCAGCCATTAACAAACTTTACAATAAGAGGAGAAAGCTATTACATGATAGAACAAAATCCATAAAGGAAGTCACCCCTGATCATTATTAGTAAAAAAATGAGCACTCATAAAATCAACTAAGGCCAATTTTGAGAGAAAAATTGCCATGGATTCAAAGGACAATCATAAGGCCTTTTCAGCTATGTTAGGAACCTGGGTGGAAACTCCCAGATATGCTCAGAATTAGTCCAAAATGATACAAAAATCACTGAACCCACAGACATTGCCAACATACTGGCAGACAGGTTCAGTGCAAACTTCACCCCCTCTCCCCCCAAGGAGAGATAACTATCCCAGCCAGTGTAGCCTCCCGGACATCTCAAATGCAGGTGAAAGCTGCTCTCTCTAAAGCTAAAAACACAGCATCAATGGGACCGGATGGTGTCCCCGGCTGTGTGCTACACAAGCTAAATGAGGAATTAAACCCGCACATAAGGCAGCTGTTTAATCTCAGCCTTACCACAGGATACATGCCCAAGGAGTGGCGTGGCAGCTGTGGTCCCACTCCACAAAGGCAGCCTCTGGACCCTGGTAATTACAGCCCCATAAGCAACAAGTCTAGTCTGCAAAGCTATGGAGAGGATCATAATGGAGCTCATAAACAAAGATATAGGGGACTTGCAGACATTGGACCCGACCCAGTTTGGCTTTGTCAAGGGAAGATCATGCCTTTTGAACTTGGTCGACTTCTTCGAAACAGTCACCAAGGCCATTGATGAGGAAGGCAGTCCATACAGCCTACCTTGACCTTGCAAGGCTTTCAACACAATACCCCACTGGTATTGTAGAAAAACTACCAGCTTAAATGTAAACCCATATGTCACAAGATGGGTTGCAAACTGGCTTAAGGACAGAACCCACAGGGTTAGAGTTGCTGGCTGTGTCAGACTCCAAGCCGGTCACAAGTGGTGTCCCACAGGGCTCGGTCCTTGGCCCTATTGTTTGGCATCTACTTCTCAGAAGTACAGGCCAACATGGGAGGACTTTGGCTGAGAAAGTTTGCAGATGACTGCAAACTGGGCGCCGTAGTGGAAAGTGCATCGGACACGGATATCCTTCAGAAGGGACTCACGGAAATAGATAGCTGGTGCCAGAGCCATGGCCTGAAGTTAAGCGCCAAAAATGTATAGTCATACCCTTCGGGAAAAACAAGGTAACCCCAAGCTACCATATAGGTGGCAATCCACTAAGCACAGAAGAGGTTATCAGGGACCTGGGGACCCAGGTTGACAGTGGCCTTTCTTTTGACACTCACATTGCTAAAGTGGTTAGAAAGACCTTCTACATTGCCCACCTGATCATGAAGGGATTCACATCCAGATCTAGTGAGGTCATTGTTCCCTGTACTCTTCACTTATCAGACCAATGATCGAGTACAATGCCCCATTCGGGATGTATCTCACCCGACATCTGCAGCAATTGGAGAGATCCCAAACGTTCCTCACCAAAAGGATAAAAGGACTCCAAAATCTGTCATATGCTGCCAGATTGAAGAAACTCCAGCTCTATTCAGTCGCATACCGTCTGCTCAGAGGTGACATGTGCCTGACATACAAGGCCATGTCCAACCCGGAATTAATGGACATGCTCCACCTCAAAAAATCCAAATCCACCAAAACCACTAGAGCAAGCGACTTAAACCTTAGCACGGATATAAATAGGACGTGCTGGAGGGATAGATTTATCACTCAGAGACTCCCTATGCTGTGGAATAAAATCCTGGTCCATGTGAGGCAGAGCACCTCGCTGACTCTGTTCAAGAGAAATCTAGACCTGTGGATGGGAGATCGTAGGTTTACCCGGGAATCATCTCTGTGTCACTGCTGGACAGAGGCACAACAAACTAATGGGCACAGTATTTTTTCATATAAGGGGTGGCGTAAGCCACAAAAATTTGGGCTAGGCTTATAAATGCCTTAGGGCAGATAGCCTAGTATAAACCTATGAACCTATGAACCTATAAATACAGCAGTGGAAACAAAAACACTCAATAAAGCATATAGCACGTCACACTAATGCGTGTCTCTCCAGTATCATACCATAGGTAGGTGTTTGAATCCTGCAATTACTGAGTATGTGTGTGGGCGGGGTTTATGTGTGTGTGTGATTTCCTTTGAGAGGAGTTGCCTTTTTGGAGACTGGTAAAACACATTAAAAGAGGTAAATTCCTCTTTGGCAAGTCTGTTGATGTCAGTATCCCACAAATACAGCAGTGGAAAGGACAACTCCAAGTAAAGCATATAGCATGTTGTGTTAATGCATATCTCTCTTGTATCATAACATAATTAAGTAAGGGTTTGAATCCTGCAATTGCTGAGTATGTATGATTTACTTTGAGAAGAGTGACCTTTTTGAAGACTGGGAAAACACATTAAAAGAGGTAAATTCCTCTTTGGCAAGTCTGATGATGTCAGTATCCCACAAATACAGCAGTGGAAATGAAAACTTCCAGTTAAGCATATAGCAAATTGAGTTAATGTGTATCTTTCTAGTATACTAGCATAGTTAGGTATGGGTTTGAGTCCTGCAATTGCAGAGGGTGTGTGTGTGTGTGTGTGTGTGTGTGTGACTTCCTTTGAGAGAAATGCCCTTTTTGGAGACTAGGGAAACACTTTAAAAGAGGTTTATTCCTCTTTGGCAAGTCTGATGATGTCAGCATCCTACAAATATAGCAGTGGAAATGAATGCCCCAGTAAAGCATATAGTGCGTTGTGTTACTGCGTTATGTCTCTAGTGTCATAACATAGTTAGGTAGGGGTTTGAAATCTGCTGAGTGTGTGTGAGGGGATGTATGTGTCTGTGTGACTTCCTTTGAGAAGAATGCCCTTTTTGGAGACTAGGGAAATACCTTAAAAGAGGTTTATTCCTATTTGGCAAGTCTGATGATGTCAGCATCCTACAAATATAGCAGTGGAAATGAAAACCCCAGTAAAGCATATAATGCGTCGTGTTAATGCGTATGTCTCCAGTGTCCTAACATAGTTAGATAGGGGTTTGAATCCTGCAATTGTTGAGTGTTTGTGCGTGACACTGTTTGTCAATGCGGTGTGGGTTTTGCTTTTACTATGGTATGACATATCAGGATTGAAACAGTATGTACATTGCACACATCAGGTATCTGTGTGGCAAATAAATATATGTACATGTGACCTCAATTAGTACATAAATGTGAAGCCTGCATACTACATGAATATATTTGTTACCTTTGACAGATTGTGCCGCTGCTTCTCAGATCGTAGGTCACATATGTATGTATGTGACAAGGCCGGTCACTGTAGTGATCTGTGACCAAGGTCATCTGTGTCACACATACCCATGACAGCTTCTATAGACTAGTGTGAGTGAGGGTACATGCCTGGGGTATATGTCAGACATGTTCATACACAACAAAGTCTGGCAATAATGGACAGTCATTATAGGTGTACAACAGCCTTGTGAATATGCATACAGGCCCCTAATTTCTTATGTGATACAGCGAGAGACTTAACAATACCTTTGGATATGTGGATACCAAAGGACAGATGATATAACACTTGGCTGTATGTACACATTGGTACCCGACATACATGTTGGGGGCTACCACCTAGTTGGCACTGTTGGGATAGTATGTATAGTAAATGTGGATGGCTATGCTATAGTTGATTTAGAGCTATACAGCATGTGTTGGACAACAGGTATCTGTCTGTATGATACCCTTGTGTAGGATATGTGTCCCATCCAGAGAATGCATTGTAGGCCAATGCATGCATTTCCAGACGTGGATGGACATATCCCTAATGTGTTTGCATGTACCTAAGAGGGCTATATGCCAAACAGGTGTGGTCCCAGGAATGGGTGGCGGTCAGTACCACTGGTTACTGTTATAGTATAGTACTGGAAGGATACAACTGTTACTGTGTTCCCTACATCTGTGTGTCAGTTGTCAGGATATCATCTAATGATTGGTTATAGTCAGGCTGTTGAGGTTGTGTATACTACCAGAATGCAAAACATTGACAGATAGTAACAGTATCACCCACAGCATAGTGTCAAACCATGTCATACACACATGTGTACCCATGTTAGAACATATCTGTAGTAGAATGCATAATGGCCACCAAGAGATACCATGAGATGTTAACACTGTGTAATACAGGGTATGTCACACATCCCATGTGTCCACTATGCACGTACATGCAGACAGTGCACCCCCGCCGTGTTCACAGATGTACACCTGCTAATCTGTACTGCACACATCACACACGTACTGTCCACTCACTAACACATGCTGGCAATACTATACACTTCAGCCAAGTGGCACATGGGTGGACAATACATACTCAGACTTAACACTGGTGTAAACAATACTACATTGACAATCATAGCTTTGATGCATCATGCCTGCTCAGATATACCTACAAGGATATCATTACACTTTCCTGTTGACAACATGCTAACATTGCTACACTGCTATATTGTCACCCTGTGCATCAGCACCATGTTAGCCTGTTCCTGCATCAATGCTACAGATGACAGGAGGTGGCACAGGTTTCATCATATGCACAGGGTGTGTTGTTGGTTTGCCAGGGCCCGACATTGACCCATCCAATAGGTGTTTGGTTTATGTGTGTGTGTCTGCATGCACACAGCCCCACCATGTGGCTGCCATATACATGAGGTTGTGGGACAGCCACAGACTGCACCTGCCAGGCTGTACAGATCATTGTCTCTGGGTACAGACACAGTACCTGTGCCTGGCAGGGGTGCTATGGACAGTATCGGGTACCAAGCCTGACTGGGTACTATCATCAGAGACAGAGGTATGTCGACTGGATCCATGTCCCTGCTGGGACTGGCCAGAGCCATGTGCACGTGGTCTACTAGGACGGTCAATCGACAGGCCAGCCCCAGCATTGCTGGGGCTGGTACTGCCACTATGGGAGCGGCTGTGATCTGTCGGTTGGCCGCGATGACTGCGAGCCATTGATGTTGCTGGCATACATCCGCATCAATGTCTCATCCATCCCGCACGGTCCTGGCACATGGAAAACACATTGTGGAGGGCATCTAATGTCTCCCCCCAACGTCTATCAATGACCTCGGTGTAATTACGGATGGCACCGGCAAGGTCACGGATACTGTCATTGATAGCGGTGTTATGGGCCCTCTGCACCCTTAGTCCCTGTCTGGTGTACCGTTCCATACGTGCCTGTGCCTGCATTACAACCCGAAACACATTTGAGGTTGTAAGACCTGTGGGGGCACATCTGCCAGGGGCATTACGACCAGCGGTGCTCCCATGAGAACCCCTGGACATCCACCTATGTGGTACCATTCCAGGAATCTGGGTATGGCTGCTGTGAGGGGATGCATGTGCCATGGATACCACACTATCCTGGTCAATGCTAACTGTATGCTGTCCCTCAGCTAAGGCCATTGGTGATGAGGGATGTATTGGCAGTATGAGTGTGCGCATAAATGGTGTGGAAAGCTGTATACTGTCGATTGGCGGACCAATGACAGACCCTGTCAAACCTGCCTGTACCACAATACATGTATCATCATATCCACTATTTGTGGCAGTGACGTCAGGTTCTCTGCTGCATTCAGCCAACCCAACCTCAGCACCTGTGAGAGGAAGACAGGAAACACACTTTACAATCTGTACATGATGTTATCACACATGCACACATGCACACATGCACAAATGAACACATGCACACATGCACACATGAACACATGCACACATGAACACATGAACACATGAAACATGCACACATGCACACATGCACACATGAACACATGCACACATGAACACATGCACACATGCACAAATGCACACAAATACACTCCTCACTACAGCAGATACACACACACACCAGCAATGCAACATATACTCAATAGTGGTTGAAGGTGGGTGACAGTATCACAAGGCAAACAGTCACCTCACATGTGTCAGCATGCAGAATATGTGTGGCTCAAGACCATGCAGTGCAAGTGTAGACAGCCCTAGTTAATAACAGTATACATGGCTTTGATCCATGTGTGTAGTTGTTCAGTGATTGGCTACACCCTGGAACACAATGTGTACAAGGACACATCATTGCTGTGTAAGTATTATAAGCTCTGCAATGTCCTGTGCACCATCACTCACAGGTATACATACCATGGCTGCATGTGTTATCTGTGTGTCACATAGATTTCCATGTCTGATTACAGTGTCTGTGTCTGTAGCAGATAATAGTGGGCACAGGTGTAGCACATGCATGCTATGTACACACATGGGATGAGTGGTGCATGTATACGTGATGGAATACCAATGCTCGACATGGCCATTGTACAGTGGTTATGGTGAGTGTGGGACATATTGCAGATATGTCAGTGCCAGCCATGACATGGCATGCTACATGACTGTAACATTAAACACCACACATACCCAATGTGTGTCATGTGACCTATACACCCAATAGCATTCCAGGACATATATGTGTCACTTTGTACAGATGGTGACTGCTATGCATATTGTGTATAGTTGCATATGTTTGCACACACACAACATGCTATGCATATTGTGTATAGGTGCATATGTTTGCACACAACATTGAGGTGCAAAGCAATGACTGCTATGTGTAGTACTGTGGTCACTGTAACTGGATGGGGTGTAGTAGCATGAGCCATCATCAGCATGCATCATGTGGTCACTCAAGGCTACTAATGTGTGATAGACCACTGCCTAGCATGCTGTAACTGAACTGCAGTGCAGTGGCTATGTTCACAATTACACAGCCACTTTGTACATGGGTGTGTGAGGTGCCCAATAGGGAGCATTGCCTAACATGACTGTGTTATGTGTTGAAGAGTGTTGCACAGCCCCATGATAGGCCTCTACCCCTCAGGTATATCATGTGTGCTGTGTGGATGACATGTGGGATACTGAAGTGTGACCTTACAGCGGGTGTGTGATTACGCCATGTGTAGCATGTTGAGGTGTACTGCGTATGACAAACGTGTTATGTTGTGTACAGCTGTATGAACTATGCCTATCCAATGTGCAGTACAGTGTTGCCACAAGTGTGTCTGATGCTCTGTGTATTGCATGTGATTGAGGCAGCTACTGACATTACTGAGATGTGCAACATCTTACAGTAAACATGCACAGCATGCATTACGCGTAGGTGTGTTACGTGTACATGGCCTACACCTCACCTATGACATGCACATTTCATTACCAATACTGAAGCTATAACACACTCACCAGCATGGATCGTCTGCCCTGCTGTCACACCAGAGGGACCTACAAGAATATGAGACAGTTTGTCAGTGGCCACAACTTTGACATTGCTACTGTGAGTTTGCTAAACTACAGAAGAACAACAGTTGACAGTCACAGGTGTACAGATAATATTCCAAATATCAGTATTGCACAACACTAGGCAGCACAACTGCTAAACACACAGTACACATCTCACATATGCATAATCTAACAATACAGGTAACAGTAGTCTACAGATAGGGCATGTTAACTGCACAGTCCATGTCAACATGCTGGGTGGCTCCGGCCTCCATGACGACACATGTCTGTTGCAGTTGCTGTTGTTGGCCAGGAGCCACCATGCTTAGGAGCAGCTCCTCCACTCTGGTGAGGGGGGATGAATGGCCACCCCACCACCTGTGGCAAGCTGTTGTCTATGGATATTAGATGCACGTCACCGGACATGTCTAATTAAATCACTGCAGTGATGGCGTACCTGCTCATATGTCCGGTTATGCATGCCTATGTCATTTACCCGATGAACAAGATCTTGCCACAGTGCAGTCCACTCATGCTGGTGCTGGCTGCTTCTGGAAAACAGCAGGGAGTAGTGCTGCACCAGGCTGTGGTGGATTTCCTGTTCCTCCACTGCTGTGTAACAGGGATTACGTTGGTGGGCCATCGCCCTGAAAGAGAAATGAACAATGTGTGTGAGCGAGTCCTGTGGCACACTTTACACCCTTAAGTACAGATATCACTTAACTGCCATATATAGCATCCGTCTGTCTGTCAGAGGACACACACATTCAATACCACATATTGGTGCTCAGGCCACAACTGACTGACAGTGCCTGGCACACTATATATCAAACCACTATACACCAGTACCCGGCACACTGTTTGTGACACAATACACAAACCTCACCACAGGGGTATATATCAAGCTAATGCATGAAGAAAGATGTCATCCATTGCAATGAATGCAAAGTACAGTTACAGTAATACCAGTAAACCACCCTAGTTGTTGATGCCATACCCCTGCCTAACATATGTGCACAGTTGTTAATATAGGTGGCATACTGCTGTAACAGAGTATATATATGTTGCTAGATACACACGTATACCCTGTAACACACTTATCATTGTGGGCATGGTACAGGCATAATTACACACACATCAGACAAACATGCAACATACCAATGTATGCCAACCCAGATGAGCTTTACCTGTGTACCATACAATACTGTGTGCCACTACTTACAAAACCTTATGCCTGAGGTATGTAATCTGTGCAGACTACAGGAAACACACAAGACAGTGTTTCCAAGCAATGTGAACATACACTATACTGTGCTGTTTAGGCCTACAGCTTCAGGTAGTACTACAGCTCATATGGGAGTTGGATTCACCAGCAGTACCACTCACTAAGCATGCATGTATTGCTTTAGCCTACAATGGGACACCGCAGTCATCAACAAGGAACTACGTCACAATGCATGCCATACTACTATGTCTGCCTAGCAATAACATACACATCTTTTGCTGGCCTTACAACTAGGACACAAACTACCATGTCAGAAACAAATTCACACTATGCTATCACACCTTTACAGACCTTGCACACATTCAGCGTTACACTCATTCAACCTCACATAGCAGATATTGCATTAAGTTCATGTGTGTGTGCATCGTGTCATAGGTAGGTAATAAACAAGCGAACAAAGCTCCAGTCCACCAAGAACACAAGCCCAAAAGTTCCTTAATGCGTTTTTATTAATTTTGCACAAGTAAAAAGCAGCGTTTTCGCCACAAACACAGTGTGGCTTCTTCAGAGGAATTTTTTAAAAGAATACAAAAAGTACCTCCCTTTTTATAGGAGTTACTAATTACTTAATTAGTAAGCAATTGAAGAAGCTTAGTTAAAAGACAGACACAAAAACTTCGCCTGCTGTTACATTTACCTAAAAATTGCATTCAAAGTGCAATAAACAATTATTTTGCACATCAGAAGCATATGTTATGCACTCTAAACAAAATAAAACATATAAGTAATCTAAAACAAGAAAATATATGTAATAACAGTATATCAAAATGTGTGTAATATAAAAATAAAAATGTAAAAATGTTTCTAAAGGGACAACCCAATTCACTCTAGCTAACTTCAGGCAATAAGGAAACCCTTTTGTAATACAGTAAAAGAAGTCAAATAACTAAAAATTAGAAATTGCAGCAATACTAACTGCACAAACTTACTCTACCTAGAATGCAATCTTATAATGTATCTGACTAAATAGTTCATATACATTAAGAATACTTAAAAGTGGAGAATATAAATACTGACTATACACAAAATGATTTATATTAAAGGCTTTTTTGTGTGAAAACAAGTGCAGTACTAGCAATACTAGAAAGTGAAAAGCCAAATGGGTGAGAATTCATTGAGAGACATTTTCAATTTACTGGATGTCATCTCAGGTATGCTTTATACTTTAACACTGGGGCTATATTACATTGAATTGTTGTGGCAGCTAAAACTAGACTCTTTCAATACACCAGGGCTAAATGAAAGTTGTAATATACTGCACTTGTTTTCACACAAAAAATCTTTTTTGTCCTTTTTTGTCCCTTTAGAAACATTTTTACATTTTTTATTTGTTATATTACACACATTTTTTGATATACTGTTATTACATATATTTCTTGTTTTAGATTACTTATATGTTTTATTTTGTTTAGAGTGCATAACATATGCTTCTGATGTGCAAAATAATTGTTTATTGCACTTTGAATGCAATTTTTTAAGGGTAAATGTAACAGCAGGCGAGGTTTTTTGTGTCTGTCTTTTAACTAAGCTTCTTCAATTGCTTACTAATTAAGTAATTAGTAACTCCTATAAAAAGGAGGTACTTTTTGTATTCTTTTAAAAATTCCTCTGAAGAAGCCACACTGTGTTTGTGGCGAAAACGCTGCTTTTTACTTGTGCAAAATTAATAAAAACGCGTTAAGGAACTTTTGGGCTTGTGTTCTTGGTGGACTGGAGCTTTGTTCGCTTGTTTGTTTCCTGCTTTTTTGGTTTTTCATAGGTAGGTAATACGCTATTGGCCCTAGGGCCTAGAGCAGCCTAGCCATATGCTATCCTGGCCTTTGACACACATGTAATTTGATTTCACTTGCCCCTGTTAACCAGAACCACAGAGGTGATTCCCAGGGTGTATTACCTATCTCCCAAACAATCATCAGGGGTATTTATGACAACTGCTAATGAGGAGCCTTGTTTGCTATTGCTAGGCGGTTTATTCCAGAGTATGGCATATCTCTGAGATAGGAACCTATCCCTCCAGCATGTGCTGTTTAGTGAGCTGATGAGGTTTAGAGCCCTAGAGCATGTAGCCCAGAGGGATTGTGATATGTTGACATGGTGGTTGTCCAACAGCTATGGGTGTGACATACCTCTGTATGTCCGGCAGAGGTCACCTCTGTGTGGGCGGTATGAAACACAGTCTAGCTGTGGTTTTGTGAGTCAGTCTGCATAGGGCATCTGTTTGAGGCCAGTATTACTCTTTGTGAGGTATGTCTGTGGCCTTTTTACTTGCTGTAGTTGTCATGTGAGGTACATACCACACGGGGCATTGTGATGAGTAGAGGGGAACCCTGACCTATATTTCCCTAGTTGACACACCTTTTATGATGACATGTACCACATAGACAGATTACAAGGCACTGTGATTATCAAAGGGGAGGCTACTATCCACCTGTGTCCCATGTTCCCTTATCACACCTTCAGTGTTAGGTAGATTTCCACCTATGTGGTAGTTAATGGGTACAGTGTTTTGGAAAGGAGGGATGGCACTGCAGTATCGACACTGGTCTTCAGTCCATTCTGGAGCATTTCTCCCTGGGCCTCCGCTGAAAACAGGATCTGTGGAACCTAGACGGACTTTCCCGGTCAACAAATGTTAAATAAATTAAATAAATAAAATATATATATATATATATATATATATATATATATATATATATATATATACATATATATATATATACACATACATCTAAACATCCATTGCTGTACATATAGATATACATATCGGCACATGTACAGTCCACCTTTCATGGTGGGGATATCAGTTATGCGACAGTTGTGAGATATACAGTTATGTAATAATATTGCACAGTGTTGTGCAGAATGCATTTTGGTGTCCTCAGCCCATGTAGCTTTAGCAGGCCTCACTGGCTGTAACACAGCAGATCTGACAAATCAGTCCCACAGCGTTTAACCACCACATGACATATACCAGCAAAGCATGCTGTTTTCTATACCACACACTACAACCTACATAGATATATGCACATAACAACCTTCAACAACATATATATGTCCACCCTTCACTAACAGTTGCAGTATGTCCCTTGCCCTATTCACATGTGCAGATACATATAGATACGTACTGCTGCCATATATGGATGATTCACAGTGTGTAGAGTACTCTTCAAGAACATCTACTACATGCCGGCAAATACATATGAGTTGCATACCTTACCTTTGTATTTCTCTGCTCCGTCTGTGTTACTGTTTTTTTTTGTTTTTTGGGGTTTTCTCTGTCTGTTTCTGTTTCTGTCTCTTTTGTCTGTGTCTCTGTCTTGTGTCTCTGTCTCTGTCTCTCTCTCGCTCTTGCTCTCTATCGCTCTGTTCCTGCAATGATATTATTGCATGTGTGGACAGCAGGTACAGCCTGCTTTTCTAGGTAATTGCACATGTGCATGTGACAGCCTCTGCACCAATTGGTGCCCACCATTTAGTAATTGCATGCAGCCTGCTATGTGGTAATTGCAGCCCACTGCTATAAAATGCTAGGTTAGGTAGACATAGCCCTTTCAGCTTTCCAAGGTGGGGCCCATGCTTGTTTCCTCTGGACACCGTTGTGTCAGTCAGAAGGTTGGTATATGTCTCATATCTGAAGCTAGGGTTGTAGCCAGTGATATGCATGTTGTACTCAAACCTGAATGTTGCTGCTTCCAGTACACACTTCTCAGTGTAGACTTTTACTCACCCCTCCAAATGCTAACACAGGATACATGGGAGTATGTACTTTCTTTTTGAATTAGACAATTAACTGCCATACAAAAGTAGTTATTGCAATGTATTCCTCTGGCACATGTACTGTTTGTGAACTGTTATACTGTAATTATTAAGTTACTCACTTCTGAACAGTTTGTGGTTTGTTTGTGTTGACATTAGCACAGGCTGCTCAAGACAACTGGACATATTTCAATACTGAGTATGCCTACCTACACCCTTGGTTTTGCCTGAATACACAGGTATATAGTACTTTTGGGTAGGGGTGCAGAACTGCAAAGAGCATTATTTATCATCGTGTGATGTTTATCTTGCTGAGCATACAGGGTTGCTGTGCACCTGTTAGTCTATCAAGGCAAGTAGTCTGTCTGCGTAGCTCCCACCTGTGGACATATCCAGATGGTAGCCAGTGGTTAGCCTATTATTCTTTGTCTGTGCAGCACACCAGTCTTTTCAGCACTGGAACAATGGCATTGTCACAGTTGGTTGCTAGCAGTACATGGCTACATCCTGTGATATTTCTGTGTTGTACTCCTACATAAGGGCATGCTTGTGGAACTTCTTCCAAAGCTATTTGCAGAGTGTGTAACAGCAGAAATGCTGATATGCCTGTGTGTTTCTGCCTCTGCCAGGCCTCAGATACTCTCAGGTATATATTTGAACAGCCTCAGGGAAAGGTACATATAAGTGAGATACACCTGTAATATATTACAGACATATTTCAGTTGAGACTTAGAGGGAATCAGAGCATATGTATTACTACACCTTTTCTGACGTGCAAGCAGTGTCTACTCTCACTTATTGACATTATTCATTAAGTGTGATTCCCCACTTTTCTGCCTAATGTTAGTACTTTTCAGAGTGATTCAGAGGGGCACAGCTAACATTTGTTCACGAATCAGGGACATCCCTGTAAAGCAGTCACAGTTGGAAAGTCTGGCCTCTGCCCTATTCAACTATGAAAGTGTTTATCCTGGTCTGATACTGTGTGGGGTTTGTAAGGTGCTACTGTAACATTATTCCCTGCTAGACTGGCTGGTTCTCTTTTCACAGTCATGTCATGCAATTCCACAACAACTGCTGGTAAAGACCCACAGAACAAGATTTGTGTTATGTCATTCCTATTTTCCCTTTACATTCCCTCATTGTAATGCATGATATATTTATTTCAGCACCAAATTATCACATATCTGCTGTGGCTTAGTGGCACTTCATGCAGTCCAGTGTGTCTAAGGTCTGTGGTTTGAGACTGACAGAGGTGTTTGATTTTGCTGCTGAGCAGAACAAGGGCCCTGACATAGAGTGACTAAGGCACTTTTAAGCAGTTGTAAGCGGGTTTGCGTGATGCTTAGCAATGCTTAGCTAAGCGCACACATGTGCACATTCACTTAAATCCGCTTACTACTGCTTAAATGTGCTTACTCCCGCTAACCCCTGCGCTAATTTCTTTGAAAGAAAGAAAATGGGGAGATATGAAAGTGGTGAAAAAGGGAGCACAAAGAGGGAAAGGCAGTAGGAAAACAAGCTCAGGATGTGCAGGATGGGTGTAGGGAAGGTCCAGTGCTGCCCATTTCTTTACCAGCAACAGCTGTGCATATGCAAAAAATTTGGAGTGAAATTTGAAACCTTCCACCCCTGGGAGAGGGGTGAGGACAACTAAGTATGTTGTACTGCCAATTATAATTATCAGTTTACATGTCCAGCGGACATGTGTGTGAAATGGGCAGCTATGTATGGAGCGTAATTTTTTTGTGGGTACATATTGCCCTTTTTTTTTACATTTTTTTTCAGGTGAGAGTGGAAAGTGAGGTAGAGGAAGTAGGTATATTTGGGGAGGAAGGTTGGGGAGGTAAACAGACAAGACAAACAAGACGCATACTGGGGCGGTGTATGACACATGGGGTGGGTGAACACAATTGATGGGGACGGGTGTTTGGAAATCGCAACCCATGAGCCCACAGATGGTAACAGTGGAACTGAGATCCCCACCCATGAGCAGTCACTACTGCACTTTCACAGCCCCAAGGGTGGCTGTGCTGGGCGCTGCGTAGAATGGGCAGGCTCAACCGTGAGACATGCCACTCTCGCCTCGAGCTGGTGTAAGGGATCAGCAACTGAACGCTGGATCTCCCTACGCACCACAACCCGGACCCCCTCGAAAGGTGACAGGTGGCCCTTCTCCACCCACGCTTGCACGGGGGGGCAAGCCCCATCCCCTGCAGCACTTCCACCCGATGGTGGCACAGGACCAAAGGAGGAGGGGAGCCCGGGCTGGGTACCGGACCTGCTGGTGCCAAGTGCACTCGCCAGCTGAGGGGGACAGGTGGGTCTGCTGGGACCGGCCTTCCCATACATTTTGTGATTAGGTGTGTTTAATTACAACATAAACAACAGCATTCCAAATTAGTTGTAACAGCATGCAGTAATATTCCCATTAACCCAACACACCAAGGTTCCAACAGTTGAACAGCAAGCATAACACATGCATATATTGAACGACAGTGGACATTTCAACAGCATGCAGGGATGATTGGTAGCAACAGGCCACCATGATTGTGGTGTTTGAACAGGGCACATGCATCAAAGTGAATGCAGATATTTATAGAACAATAGGACATATGCCCCAACAAATGTTTTGAGATTACACATACCCATTAAGGTGTGGAATTGCATGGTTTATGCACATACAGTAGGGTGTAGAAAGAAACCTCAATTAACATCTTATAAGTACTTTTAGTCTACAATACATTCCTAGTGACTGCAGGTGTTTATCCCCTACATGTATTATTACACTTGCCAACATGCATTAGGTTGTGTAATGGGTTTGGCTAGTTCATTATATACCTAAACTATATCTGACATGCTAATTGTCCAAGATGCAGATGTTACTGCTACATATTTATTGATTTTATTTATATTTCTTTATCTACATATCTGGATGTGTTCACATGACATTTTCAGTTCAATTTGCACAGAACCATGCATTTTGTGTAGCACACTCACATTTCTGGGGAACAAATTAACAAGCTACTCGTGTGCCAGATTTACTTATGCATGCCAGCCAGTAACTGACTGTTGAGGACTGTATATATGCTTCACAGCTACTAGCACTTCCATCAACCACTTTAGATGGGACTGCCCAACTGTGGGTTGCCAGCAATTATTAAAACAGTACTATTTGTATAATGCAAGGGTACAACAACATTTCAAAGTAAGTGACACAGACACACTCCAGGTTTTATACTTTTATTAATTACATTACACACTTTTCCACAGGCTCTCTCCTTTATTTGATATTACAGTGCATATGGAAGACATATTCAAGACATATTATACCTTTATTAATAGGTTAGAACACTCTTTTTCAGGCTCGCTCACTTATTTTATATGGCAGTACCTGCAGAGATATTATTCTGGACATATTTTACCTTTCTTATGGGTTACTACACTCTTTTTCTGGCTCTCTGACTTATTTTATATAACAGTACATGCAGAGGACGTATTCAGGGCATTTTATGGCTGTATTATTGGGCTACAACACTTTCTTTCAAACTCTTTCACCTATTTTATATAACAATACATGCCGAATAATCACTGACCTGCCTGGTGGCACAGCCTTAGCAGCCTATCTGCATAGGCTTGCTGATTCGCAGCACGGACACCTGCAGCTGTGAAGTAAATGAACGGATATTGAGACATACCTATCCATTATACAGACTCAATTATCATTTCTTACATACTGCATTCCATGGCTACCTACTCAGTTGTGGGGCATCTTGCATCCCATGGGCCTCCTGTATCCATTGGTTCAGTAGGTCCTGCTTCCATCTCTTCAGGTCTGCATGGTGGTGATGGACCTGCTCACCAGTCCGAGGAATGCCTGTGACTCTGGTGAGGTCATGAGCTAACCGGTTCCAAGCCTCTGCCTTGTACTCCGTCCCTTGGAACTGGCCCTGCAGGAGTCTTGACTCATGATGGAGGACAAGGAGCCAAACCATGTATTTTGACTCCTCGATGCCCCAACGTTGTGCTCGGAAGAGTGTACCCTCTCCAGCACCAGCCATTCTAACTGCAGATGTGAGCTACAATCAGTTATGGTGAGTATTCCCACCTATGGGGCTTAAATATGCTGCATTTCCCGCACTTTTTTGTAATTGGCCATTTTTGAAACTTCTCGGCTGACTGCAGACCTGCTTAGTAATGGTTATTCTACCATTTATAAGTATATATATATATATATATATATATATATATATATATATAGGCTTAGTGGTTCAGTACTTTGGTTATGGTGCACAGAGTCCTGGGTTTGACCCTTGTCATTGCATTTTATTTTACTACCGTCCAGACAGGCTAGGGGGTGTGGCTGTGTTTAAGCAACTTTGCTCAACGTTGCTCCACGTTGCCCTATGGTGCGCTGTTTGGCGCGATGCACACCTCTGCGCAAACCTATTGCACTGGGTAAAGTGCTATTTAGCTATGGGCAACTCTATTGCACTGGGTAAAGCGCTGCTTAACAACGGGCACCTATATTGTGCTGGGTGCAGCGCTGCTTAACTGTGGGCAACTTTATTGTGCTGGGTAAAGTGCTGCTTACCTGCAGGCAATTATATTTCAGGATCCTTTATAAATATATATTTTGTTCACTGATACATAGGCCATTTCAATGCTTTTTAGTAAAAGTTTAAACATATATGTCAGGAATTATTTTATATACTAATTTAGAACATAAAATAGAAAGGGGAGTGGTGGGATTCGAACTGTGAATGCCTCCTCTTTGTGCGAACACTCTACCATTACGCTATTGCTATTTGGTGTAATTTGCATAAACATTTCTTCTTATGCTCTTCCATGTTGGGATTGCTAACTGCAGCTAAGCATTGGGCACACCCGCGCACACACGTGCAAATACGGGCAGCTATATCGGGAATTAGAAAAAAAAATACATTTTTTACTTTTTATAACTGTGCTGGGGGTTTACAATATCAGGGAGTGTGGTGTTGGGTACATGGACATTTGAGCAGACTCGCTCTTGTGAGTTGACATTTGGCATTTCGGACACTTGCATGGGTGTGGACCTTTAGACTGCTCGGCAGTCGGACACATCCCCTGCTTTCCTGCACGGTCCATGTTAGACTTGCAGTTGAGTCAGTGTGCCCTCATGAATATTCATGGCACGCTGATGTCATACCGTTCAACTGCAGCCTCCGAGTAAGACTTATTTAGTCTTACATGGAGGATTCATGAATCTGGGGGTCAGACAAACACAGATGTACACAAAGCAACTAGAAAATCAATAAAAATATGTTGAAAGAAGAAAGCTGTATTATGCATCTTTCAAGTAATCAAAAAGCTGCATAATAAATTATTATTTTTTAATTCGTATTTATAAATCTGGGAAAAGGAAAAAAAAAAGAAAGTCATTATGTAATACAAAGGAACAAAAAGCATACCACACTGTAGAAAATAATTGAAGTAAACACCAGGTGAAGTTTATTAGAATGCACGTATTTGGTTACCAGACGAATTAACAGGATGGTAAGAGATCTGTACAAACTATTATCACCCAAAATGCAAAGCTACAGTTTGTGGTATAATGATGGTCACATAGACGTCCTACAACAGAATACTGAATGACATCTGCCACGCACTTCCTTGCATTCAAATAGGTGCAGACATTCTTGAGTCTCAGAGGTAGCATCATATTAAATTTCATGAGGTATGCCGGCACTTATGCAAATTCATTTAACTCATGTTAATTTTAGCATTTTTAGCTGTTTACTGTCACAGAAGAGAAAATACTTGGCACATTACAGTGGGCCTTGTGCATATTAGTCACATTAAGATAAAATAGTCTTCCAGCTTTTATAGTGTACAGAAATACATACCAGAATGAGACAAACTCAGGTGTAAGTAGTGTTAAAGGGCTGTTTGACTATGGTTTATGGGCACAAAGACAGATGTACTCTGCTAAGTAAAAGCTTTCCCTGTATGTGTTGCATTTGGTGTAGTAATGGATATACAAAGACTCTGGGGGTATTTTACATCAGTGTTTCAAACCAAAGACCATGAGGCTTATCTGTTACTGAACATCCAATTGTACACATCTGTTTTCTCATCAGGAACTTTGTCAGTCAAGCGTAGTAAAAGGTTTCAAACCTTGCAACAAGAGTATCCTTGGCTCGGCTTTGTAGTACCTTTGCTTATGTTGCCAACACTGAAGACCTCACAAATTGAATAAGAGGAAGGTTTTCCAGAATTAATAACTTTCATAAGCCATACATCACCTAGGATTATATGAAAACCCAGAGAGATGAAATATAGTATTGCCATTTGCTTTCAGGGCATTCATCATTCACATATCTTTTACTTGTATAGGTATGCATATCTATATCTATATCTATCTATCTATCTATCTATCTATCTATCTATCTATCTATCTGTGTGTGTGTGTGTGTGTGTGTGTGTGTGTGTGTGTGTGTGTGTGTGTGTGTGTGTGTGTGTGTGTGTGCATGTATGTGTATATTATCTATCTACATGTCTATATATCTACATCGATAACCCTCCCGTTCCCTTTCTCTCTCTCTAGTACTTACATCTATGCTCATTGATATATATAAAATCTGTCAGTCTGCCTGCCTATAGATATAAAATCTATCTGTCAGTCTGCCTGCTTATCATAATATCTACATTTCAGTGTCTGTATCCATCTGACTATTTACTGATAGATGGATAGAGAAGGAAGTGCTTCTTCTCAGAGAAAACTTGGAGAAAATTTCTAAATAGCAATAGCAAACATGAATGATACAAATAATATCACGCTATCACAATATTTTCACTAATGTTCACTGTACATAATACATTTCTGCTGGTGCAATTAACAGATTTCACAATAACCTTTAACACACACACACACACACACACACACACACACACACACACACACACACACACACACACACACACACACACAGACACACACTCAGAAGACTTCCAATATGACTTATCTGTTGTGACAAAAGAAGAAACTCAGAGACTGAGAGCTACAGCTTTTGATTAAAATGTAATGTTATATTTTGACACCATTGTTTTTTGTGGCTTTGGGTGGTGTGTTTGTCCAGGGATGGACTCTAGCTACCAGCCCTTGCATGCACTTCCCATGCCTCTTCAATCCAAGGCTTGGAGCTACCAAGTAAAAAGTGTTAGCTTTTGTTTTCAGAAAGTCTGAAACTCTTCGGGTAGTTAAAGCTAGTGGGAAACTAAGCCAGTTTTTCACCTGTTTATGATTTCTGAATTTAATTGGACTTGGCATATTCCACAATGCAGATGTTTTCCTGCCAATGAAATAGCTCTGAGCTGCTATGTATGGGATTTACCTTTGTATTCCTTGATGTGAATCACCCACACACTAACTGACAATAAAATCCTAAAGCTAATGCTGCGGTATTTGTTCCCTGTGGGCTAAATGATAAATGAAAACAGTCCATAACATCTCTCTGTTGTCAGGTTAACAAATTATTACTGAGTCAATCAATCAATGAATCACTCAATAACTAGCTAGCAATCTTTTCCAGAGATAAAAGTCATAGTGGAATGCTGTATTCCCAGCTTCCTCCTTTATTCTACAATCACTGGCCAGTAATTCAACCCCATTATTAGACCTGAGTCATCTACATTATAGGTAGGAATAAAAGTACATATTAGCAGATTAACAAAACATTCTTATTTTAAGATTTACCTTATGGACATGACATTCTTTGACTAAACTACAATTCAGCATGAGACAGACAGACTATGTTTTGACTAGGTCTGCAAAAATTGCTTGTCTCATTTTTAAGGTGGATTGAACACATCTGCCATAATGGCACCCAAAATTGTGAATACTTACAAAGCTATGACCAAATTCTGAAATCAAAGTATTAAGCAGTGATAGGAACAGTGCTATATTTCTGTACAAAATGCTTGGCATTATGGGGAATATTCAAAAAAAGAGCACTGCACAACTGTGTAGCAGCAAATAGCATGATGCAATTAGAGTGACACTGCCCAATGCAAATTATGTATGCATGAGTGCTGGCTTAGGGTGGTCATGCCAGGAATAGTGCTGCATAATGAAACTTTGTAGCTGTGATAACTGCAGTAACCATGCTGCTGGACCAAACATACAATAATTAAGCATGATGGCTGCTATACCCTTTCACATGTGCATAGGAGTGCCTCATAGCTGCTAAAAGGGTACAGGGGCAGCTCAGGCAACAATACAACTACATTCTAACTCATTTTATTGTATAAATGGGGAGGTAATGAGGAGATGGGGCAGACAGAAATGGGGAAGAGCAAGTACAGAGATACACAGAAGGACAATGGGAAGTGAAACCTGTATGGGGGAGAAGAATATAATTTTTGGGTTTACAAGTACTGTTGTTTCTTTTCAAGAAGAAGAACAGAGATGGATAGGAGCAGTGAGGATAGGAAGGAGGGTATTGGGAAGGAAGCAGGGGCAGTCAAACAAAGAATGTATACAAGGACTGACAAGGGATGAGGTGACACATGTGGGGCAAATGTAGAGAGACATGGGTAACAGGATGGACAGCTGGTGCTAAGGAGGACTGAACAACAAATAGGGGATGGTAAGTGGACAAAAAAGATGGGGAACACAATGAAAACCACCAGCCCACTTAAGTCATCACAAGATGCCAAACAGACAAACCTACCAATATAGTGAAATCTACTCACTCAGGAGAAGCTAATGGTGTTATTGCTCAATGCTAGGAGCCTCATCAAGAAATTGTACTCCTTGGAAGCTCTCCTCATCTTGGAGAATGCTGACATCTGTGTGGTTACTGAAATATGATTCAAAGCCATGGAAATAACTCCAGCAGTGCACGGCTATAATGCCTTTAATACATTCTAATTACCCACTGAACATGAAAGAGCAAGGGTCCAATGTGTACCTATTTACATAAAGGATAAACACACCTCAATACTTTGTCTGACAATATGACTTGCTTGAGCTACTCCATGTCTAACTAACCATGAGAAAAAAAAATCCATTACCATATTCTTTCTAGCTACAGGTCCTCCACCATGAACCAAGAAGCCCATACATCATACCTGAGGTTATTTGAATCAGTCAGCATCCAGCCCAATAATAAACTCATGGGGGATTTTAACTGTCCCTCCATTAACTGAGAAGCATACATAACCAGAAACATGGAGGCCCAAAGATTTCTTGACTTTGTAAACTCAAATGCTGTAGAGTGGCTAGTGTGCACTCCCACTTTTGGGTACAAATGTCCTGGACTTGGTACTCACAAATATGGGACAGTGCTGCACCCCCTGCAAATGTCATGCCCTCACTCATTAGATCAGACCACAAAGTGGTCTCATTGAAATAAAGACAAAACTAGACCCCACCCACACCTAACCCCAAAAACTTTAAGAACTTTTCTAAGGCAAATTACCTACTACCAAGTGACACACTACTAGTTTTGAAGCTCCCACAAACCTAGAAAACACAGAAAACTATGCAGATATGTACACAAAGGCCTTGTATGACCATATAAACAACTGCATAGAAACAGCAGTACCAGACCAAAATAACCCTAGTGCAAACCACAAAAACAAGGTACCCTGATGGATCCCTGGAATTAATAGGTTGCTCAACAAAAATGAAAATTCTGTCAAGAAGTAATAGGGAGAATGTGCACAACAGAACAATAAATCCCTCATTAATCCAAACAAGCAAATCAGGGAAGTCCTGAAAAGTAGATTTTGAGGCAAAAATAGCCTCCCAAGCTAAGGATAACCATAAGGTATTTCTCAATTACAGCCACAGTCTTAAGGGCATCACCCAGCAATGTATGAAATTAGTTGTAGATGGTATCAACTATACTCAGCCAGAGGATGCAGCAATTGGACAGGTGAAATTCTTGGTTACGGTCAGGGTGTCCTACAGGGCTCTGTCCTAGGCCCTTACTTGTTTATATTGCTTGAGAGGCTATTTTCTCCTCAAAATCTACTTTTCAGGACTTCCGTGATTTGCTTGTTTGGACTAATGAGGGATTTGTTGTTCTGTTGTGCATGATTCTGATGTTGTCTACTATGTTTTATCTATGTTTGTAACCCTACTGAAAACTGCATACCATACTTATCTCTAAATGTTTGTATTGTTCCTAATGTATTTGTACTCTGCTTACTGGAGCTTTTCTCCCCAGGCCACCGCTGAAAATGGACATATATCCAGTCAGACTTTCCTGGTAAACAAATGTAAAATAAATAAAATAAAATAAATAAATAAAATTGTATCCTTCAGATCTATCTTTTTCATCAAGGTGCTCTACATTCTGTATGCAGATGGCCTGCAACTGGATAAACTGGTTACATGCCTTACAGGTAGAGCATGCCTGCAAAGGAACTTGACTAAGTTGACCATCTGGGTGCAGGAAAATAATATGGTGATAAATACATCAAAAACTAAGTATATCAGATTTGAGAGACATAAACTGAAAAGTGAATATTTAATACAGCACACAGTGATTGAAACTGTATATTCATTTAAGGACCTGGTTCTATAGGTAGATCCAGCGTTGAGTTTTTCTAATCCTATCAACCAATTGGTTAGTGATAGTTATAGAACTATAGGCTGTATAAAAATATGAATAGTCTAAAAAATCAGAAATGATGAAGTCATTGTTTGCTAATTACATTAGGCCCAAAGTTGAGTATGGAATAACATGGAAGCCGTATAAGAAAACAAGCATGAGTAAACTAGAAAGAGTACAGTGGAAATATGCCAAGGGTACCCACAGATGTGTAAATTTAAGTTGTTATGAAAGACTAAAATATCTGAACTTGTACAGTGTCTCTTATAGATATTTAGGAGATCATATTCAGGTATATAGAGTATTTAGAGACAACTACCTCTGGGAATGTTTGGTGTTATCAAAAAGTACTAGAGAATCATCAGACAACCTATGCAGAAAATTATATAGGAATGAGAAGTGTACTAATTGGTTCTCTGACAGAGCAGCTGATGCATGGAACAGACTACCAAATTACATTAAAGCAAATACTAGTTTAGATATTTTTAAGAACAGCCTGGGCACTTATTATGGGAGCAAGTATTTTGGTATATTAGCAGACTAGTAGGGCATTAATGCCTGTGCTTGAAATATTTGTATGTCTGTATTTATGTAATCTGCTGTCCAATAATTTCAGCTCAGATTTCACCTCCCCATCACACCCAGTTACCCCCAAGAAATACCCTCCACTATTCCTCCACCAATTATCACCAAAGAACAGGTTGCCACTACACTCTCTAAAGCTAAAAACATGGCTTTGATTGGTACCCTCGATATACCAGGATGCCTCTTAAACAGCTTGCATCAGGACCTGTCAGGCTCACTAGGATCTCTGTTTAACCACAGCATCTGGACCAGCTTTGTACCTGTAGAATGGAGGGTAGCAGCAGTCATCCCGCTGCATAAAGGGGGACCATCAACTGACTTGGGAAATTACAGACCCACAAGTTTGACTAGTCTTAAATGCAAGGCCATGGAAAGAATAATAATGGACCTGATAATTAATAAAATAAGAAACCTCCCAATACTGGACTCAACCCAATTCAGCTTTGTCAAGGGGAGGCCATGCCTGCTTTATCTAGTGGACTTCTTTGAGAAAGTCACTAGGGTCATGGATTATGATAAAACACTGCACACTGCCTATCTTGACCTGGCCAAGGTATTTTACACAATTTGCCACTCAGATATTATAAATAAACTCACAAAACTGGGCATAGATCCCTACATCACCAGATGAGTAGCTAATTGGGTCATGAACATTGCATATGTTGTTAAAGTGGGTAAATCCAGATCCAGCAATAGGTCAGTTACTAGTGGTGTGCCACAGGGCTCTGTGCTGGGATCACTACTGTTTGGAATATACTTCCCTGAAGTCAAGACAAATGTGGAAGGCCTCTGAATGCCAAAGTCTGCCGATGACTGCAAGCTAGAGGAAATCACTGAATACCCCAACAATATTGATATCCTTCAGGAGGGTCTAAATCATAAAAATGATTGGTGACAAGCCATGGCTAAAAACTACATGTGAAAAAATGTATAATCATACCCTTTATAAAGGCAAATATCCCTGCAAATTACAGCATTATTAGCACATGCCTAAGGGTAGACTCAGAGGTGAGAGAGCTAGGTACACAGATAGAAACCTGAACTTTGACTGCCATGTGTCCACAGTGGTAAGGAGGTCCTTTTATGTGGCACAGTTTGTAAGTAAAGGTATGGCTCCAGATCCAAGGAAGTTATCGTCCCGCTGTTCTCAGCCCTCATTAGACCAATAATAGAGTTCAATGCACCATTTGGTCTGTAAATGACTAGGCACTTACAACAGCTGGAGTGGCCTCAGAGGTTCCTCACAAAGAAAATTCAGGGTGGAAACAACATGTCCTATGCAGATAGACTGAAAACCCTATTCCTATGCTCTGTCTCCTACCGATTATTAAGGGTTGGCTTATGCCTAACCTACAAGGCACTCACAAATCCAGCCCTGATGGAGCTGTTGCACATCCACAAGACAAACAGCATGAGGATTACCCAATCTAGGATCTAAACCTCATCTGCGACTCTAACAAAACATGCAGGAGAGACAGATATGTATCTTAGAGATTATCCCTTCTTTGGAACAAGCTTCCTATTCATGTTAAGGAGAGCCCTTATCAAATGCAGCTTGGATCAATGCAGGGGGAATCAAATTCCATTCTGGGGTAGCACCTATGTCCCTCATGAGACAGGGGCAGTCCTATGTCCCTCATGGGACAGGGGCAATCTTCAAAATACTCAAGGCATAGGCACAAACCTAAGCCATCTTCTAACCTCTAGAGACCATATATCAGGGAAAATCAGGTAATATTGACTAGACTTGTAAGGGATCTAGAGCCATTAGCCTAGTAATCTCCTATAAACCTATAGATGAGGAGCCCTTATCCCATCCTGATATGTGGCTACAGAGGATACCAGCAAGCCCTCTGGGCCACCTTCAACAGGGCAATACTCCTCACTCTGCAGTGAGACAGGTCTGGTGGCAACTGTGAACCAAAAGTAGGTTTTATAACCAGTGAAGTGTGTGTGGTGTAGTGGCTACCACCTTACCTCTGCCTACAACATGACTAATCCTGCATAATAAGAAAGTAAATTGAGAAAAGCAAAACAACAAACCAATAAAAAGAGATATAAATACAACATGTGACTAATCTGTGCTCCATTTTATTAAAATAGTATGTTGCAACCAACAATATACCTCTCTTGCTATGCCACATGGACAACCTGTCTGACTTCCTCTAACAGGCTATTCTGTTTTTTTTTTTTATTATTATTTTCTGTGGCATTAAAAAACATAAAACACATAGTAATAAGCACATCGTATTTCCCCGACAATAGCAGGCAATTACAGACACCAGTGCTAGGCCTACTGTATAGTGCCAAAACAAGAACATAATTGTTACAATAAAAAAGGTATTTTTTATCACTAACCTTTTCTTTCAACTACAGGAGAAAGTCTGCATGGTGCCTCAGATCACTATATTTATTCAGGCACTGCTCATCAGAGTGAGTGATGTCAGTGAGAGTGACTGTTCTGGCAAGCCAGTGCCAGGCATCAGCTTTGTAATAGGATCTTCATACTCCCGCACCAAGTGCATGCAATAATCCCTGTCAGCAGGGAAGAAATGTCTTTCATTCACTGCTGCACCAGGAGATAGCTCTGCTAGATTTGGTGCCTACTGTGACCACATCTGCGACTCTAACAAAACATGCTGGAAAGACAGATATGTATCTCAGAGATTACCTGGTCTCTAAATTAGGCCACATCTATTGTCTGTGCCTAATCCAGGAGAAAAATGGTAGCGTAGTGCACATGGCCTCATGTAACAGACACCACATGATAAGCATCGAGTGGCAGCAGATTAGTGACCCACTGACAGCAGTTCAATGCACATGCTGTCTAGTGTGATGTGAAGTAAAGTAGGGTGGTCAGGCTTTCAGTGGTTTTGAATGCACACACGTATGTGACCTTCCATCCTAGAAGCAAGCAGACCCTGACCTCGTAGTTAAGACTTGGGCTGATAACTCACATTATAAATGCAATTCAGCAACAGTTACACTACATCATCTCTGTAACATAGTTTCAATGCTATGGCCCTGTTTCACTTAAAAACATACAGCTACCAAATTTAAGAGATCATATTAACTTGAGCAATATACAGAACCAGAATATATGTGGATATCAGTATGTTTTGCCCAATAGCTAGACTGACAGCTGACACATGACCACTGGTAACAGACGTCAGAAATACCGTGACCAAACAAGGGTGCGTGGAACAGTAAGCATTCTAACAGAACAGTGGACTATGTGCAATAACACAAAAGTGGACATAACAGGGAACTGACTAGCTGGGGGCTTAACCTGACAAGGCACAAGGACAGTGTAGGAGCATTACTATTAATGGATCTCAGAAGTGCAATGACCATGCAATGTTGTATGAATCCACATGGAAGTGCAGGCACTGTAACAGTGCAGTGGAGTGTGTAGGGTAACACTGCAAAAGGCATGACAGGGGCTGACTGTCTGGAGTTCAACCTAACAGGGCAAAGGGACAGAGCATGAAGGTTGCAGTCCTACATGGTTGGGCTCAGCCTGGTAGTGTGTAGATGCCCTGGTCAGGCCCGGTCATTGTCATGCACTGTGTCATATACATATGTATTGCATGGTATGCTACAGGTGATATGTGCTTCAGCACACCAAGCAGAGACTGTGCTATCTGCAGAGGTCTGAGAGACCCCAAGCATGCCTTACATGCCTCAGCTGCCATACTATGATATAGAGTGGGAATTCTAACTCATTATCAACACACAGGGCTGTGGTCACAATAAAGGGGATGAGGGCTGTACTGAGTAACTTCTTGGTGCAGATGTACACACACACACGCATGCACATGCACATGGATCAACATCTGTAACCAACAGATATGCATATTGTGACATTAGAAGAAACAGCTAGCAATATCTTGATCATTCTCTGCATAGGAGAAGGATTACAGAGGCCCTTTGCACACATGACATGCTTATCTCTGAGAAGGAGAAAGGAGACAAGGCTTTCCAGGACCAGGTGTGGCAGGGACTGGTGCAGTACATTGATGCAGTCAGTGGCCATATTAGGACAATAATACATGCATTTGCAGGATCAGAATTATGTTACTGCATGCCAGAACCAATGTACAGAAAATTACTAGAGACAAATTGACCACTTGGACTGGATCACCAAAAAACAGGTGTCATATGGAAATGAAGGAATTTCTGTTATCCCTCAATAGGGAGAGTGAGAAACACTCATATCTATCTGGGGCTTGAATATGGCAGAATGGTTGATGATATCTGCCAAAATATCTGTAGGGGATGCACTAAATGAGCAGTACCTGTAAGACAGTAAATTGCAACTGTGAATTGTTTACTCAGACAAACATCTATGCATATCTGACATACATGGATATCAGGGCTGCAACAGCGACAACCTGCACCACACACTACATATGTGCCTATAAGCTATGTGTGCAATACACATGCAGCTGTCTGTGTGACATATAGTGGCAGGAAATCACATTGCAAAAGGTATGTTGTCTGTATGCATTGCCTGTTGAGGGCATTGCTACCCTCTGTGGCATCCATTGGTGCATTCCTGAAGATGTGTCTAATTGGTCACTATGGCTGTGCAAGGGGATGGATGCTTAGTGCACAATCACATAATAGGTTTATGCATATGGCACATAGTATTCAGGGATGCCTGTGTATCCAGGTGTGGTCACTTTCATGGACATGGCTGGTACTTTTCTGGCTTCACAATTGACGTATTCCATCAAGCAAGCCAAATACTTCTGATTATGCCATTACACTCATTGTAGCATTATGTAAGGCAATGCTTACCCATGTCCATTGTCAGGGTTGTAGCTGACAACTTTTACATAGACTTGAATATGCCCTCACATTTCAAAACTATCATCACCCTGAAATACAGCTCTGCTGAGGACCACCGAAAACAAATTTTACAATTTATTCAGCTAGCTAATCCCAGAGAACATCATTGCAATACTATAGCAAATTACATCTGACTCCCAGTACAGACTAGAGCAAATATCCTGCCGAATTCTTCATATTCAAACTATTCAGTGAGACCTATTGTTAACCATTAAAAATAATACTCTTTCAAATGCACCGTGCCTACACTCTTAAAAGTAAAGATCAGTTCCATCTGTTAGGCCCCCTTTAAACTGCTAAATACTGAAATGGCCTTTGCCAACATAGTTCCTGCCCTCTGGAGTGATACATGAGAAGAAATATGGTTTGACACACTTCACAAATTCAAAGCTAATTTTATGTCCACCTTATCAACATACCTTTCAACATCTTAGAGCAAGAATTCTGGACAAAGCCATAAATAATGGTGGGACAAAGGCACAAAAATAGGGACCATTTTTAAATATAATTCTTACAAACTTAGAAAATTGATAGAATAATAGGATGCCCTTACATTCACCACTGCAGTATTCATAACTTATTCATAACTTATGGGATTCCCTGCCATGGAAGCCCATCATCCGGACAATCTATCAAAGCCTACCCATTGCTTTAAGGTATGCTGAACATCACCTAAATGCTCCTCGCATAGTGTAGGGCATAAAAGTGACATTCAGGTGTACCGTCCACAGAACTTCTTTACCGTCAGTCCAAACACTGTTTTTAACCATTGGTCTGTTTGCATTCATCTATTTTCTGCATGTTTGTATTCCAGTGATTTCTCCTGTTTGCTGAAGTTCTCACATTTGCAGATAAGTTACCCAGCTGGGGTTTTTGTTTCTGTTTTGAGTTTTTTTGTGCAGGCATCTATTTCAGACATTCAGGGAGAACCACAGTTGATTGTTTCTGAGGGGTCTAGAGGGGGTGACACAGGTTCTTCTTGGGGAAGAAGTTCCTATTATGATTGCAGAATGCTGTCCTGAGTCAGAACCTTCTCAGTTATCTAGGATGGATGGTTCCTTAAAACAAAAACAGAAAACTAAACATGTTTATTCTGCTCTTAGGGATCCACAAACTGAGTAGCAGACCTTTACTAAAGGGCTATTTAATGCTTTACTGTCATTCAGGCCTCCTCAAGGGGTTTTGGTTCCTGCTCCTCCTTGGTCCTCTTCTACACTTAAAAGGCCCAGGGAATTGAATTCTTCTGAGGAAGAGTTGGATTCTGATGAAGAATCCATTGCTTATTTTACCAAGATTCCTTCTCCTTTAGACTATGGGTCTGAGGAGGAGGAATCTAATAGTCCAAATACTCCTTCTCGGGAAATTTCCTTTTGGGGCACAATCTCTAGGATAATGGAATTTTTTAAGTGGGATTGTGCCCAGGTTTCTGATATCCAGAAGAGGTATTATGAGTTACTGCAGATGGAATATCCTAAACCTGTGGCTATTCCTCCTGTCTTGGCTGCTTTGCTAGATGCTTTTTCCAATGCCTCTAAAGCACCGGATTTTTGGCCCCAGCTCCCAAGAAGTCTGATAGGTTTTATAGTGTGCCTGAGGATTGTTCCTTTTTGTTTAAATGTCTTGCTGCTGACCCCTATGTTGTATCTGTAGCCTCTGATAAGTAATCTCAATTATTTCCTTCATCCAAGTTGATGCCTTCTGACAAGGGCAGCAGAACCATGGACAGGCTGGGTAAGAAGAATACTTTGGCTACCCTAGCTTTTAGAGCTGCTAATTATCAGATCCATATATCTAGGTATGTGTTGGGTCTTCTCTCTCAGGCTTGTCAGCTTTTTTTCTGATCTTCTATACTCTTGAGAGTAAATCTTCTGCTCTTTCTTTGCAAGGGACTTCCTCTGAAGTAGTTCATCATTCTATCAAATGTAGTTATGATGCAGCAGATGCCTCTTCTAGGGCTGCTGCTTTTGGTTCAGTACTGAGGAGGTATTCTTGGCTTAGGATTTAACCTTTACCCAATGATATTAAGGCTAAGTTGATGAATACTCCTCTGGATAATAAACTTTTGTTTGGGGAACTGGCTGCTGGTTTGTTTAAGTCTCTTCAGGACAAGGGGAAGGCCTTACAGGAGATTAAATATGCCTTTGTTTTCTCCTGTGCCTAAATTTCAGAGAAACTACCCTTTTAAACCAGCCTTTGCTCGTAGGCAATTTCACCCTCCAGCTAAAGGTAAAAAAGGGTGGTAAATGGGCTCCTCCTGCTAAGGCTACTTAGACTGTAGGGATTCAAAAGCCTTCCTCTCCTGACAAATCAGGTGCTGTTTGACTATCCACCTGTTCCCAGCCATGTTCCTCTTTCTCTTTGCCTTTTTCTTTCTCTTCCTGTTTGTCTTCAAATCACCCAAGATTCTTGGGTTCTGCCACTCATTCGTCAGAGGTACTTCATGGTGTGGATTTCCCTTACTCCTTTTATGGGAATTCCTCAACCTCCTCGGGAACAACTTCCTTTTTTCCAGAGGTTATTTGAGATTTTTTGTCTCAGGGTACTATTCAAGAGGTACCTATGTCCTAAAGGGGGAAGGGGTTTTATTCAAGAATGTTTCTAGTGCCCAGAAAAGAGGGTACTTGGAGGCTGATTCTAGACCTCTCTCATCTAAACACTTTTATGAAGGTGCCTTCCTTTTGGGTGTTGCCCTTTCAGACCCTGCTTCCTCTCTTGTTCCCTCAGGCTTTTCTGGTGTCTCTGGATCTTAAGGATGCTTATATCCATATTCTGATCCATTCTCTTTTCAGGAAGTTTTTGCATTTCTCTGTTGCTTCCTGGCATTTTCAGTTCTGTGCTTTGCCTTTGGTCTTTCTACTGGCCCAAGGGTCTTCACCAAATGCCTCTCTCCTGTTATTGCTTTTTTGCAGATTTCAAAGGATCCAAATATTTCCTTACTTGGATGACCTGCTGATTCAGGTGTCCTCTCCAGAAGTACTTTTGCAACATCTTTATTTTACCATTTCTGTTATTCAGAGCCTGGGGTTTATGAAAAACTTTAAAAAAGTCTTCCTAGACTCCTTCTCAGGATCAGGCCTTTCTGGGTTGCAGGATTCAGACAGTGCCAATGCTGGCATTCCTGCCTCCTCCAAAGGCCTTAACTCTTATTTCTTACTTTCAAACTCTTCTTCCCATGGTCTACATTACAGCCAGGGAGTTTCTGAGAGCTCTGGGTTTCATTGCTTCTATCATTCCAATGCTGTCTCTGGTAAAACTCCACAAGAGGAAGTTACAGTGATTTCTGAAGTCGGTGTGGCTTCAACATGCCCATCCTCTGGACTTTATAGTTCCTCTTCTCTCTTGTCTCAAGAAAGAACTTATATGGTGGATTCAGCAGTTGTCT
Organism: Protopterus annectens; assembly: GCF_019279795.1. Taxonomy (NCBI): domain Eukaryota; kingdom Metazoa; phylum Chordata; order Ceratodontiformes; family Protopteridae; genus Protopterus; species Protopterus annectens. The sequence goes on from NC_056743.1 coordinate 1,452,994,235, forward strand.
CTGAATCCAGGGCTCCCTTTTTATCCTCTTCTTCCCTCTCAGGATCTGTTGTTCAGATGTGGGCATGGGGATCAATGTTTGGTTCCCTGAAGGTTCAGGGAATGGGGTCACCTCATCAGCATAAGGAGCACATCAAGGTCAAAGAGATGAGAGTTCTTATGCTGGCTCTTCAGGATCTTCATCTTCTTTTCTCTCTGGTGCCTCTCAAGGTATTCACAGACAATACCACAGTTATGTGGTATATAAACAAACAGGGAGGAACAATATCTTACCTTCTTTGCCAGCTGGCACTTCTGGTATGAGATCTGGCTGTCAAGTATCAAGTGACTCTTCAGGCAGTTTATATTCCTTCAGAAAAGGACATTGTAGCAGACAGTCTGAGCAGCCTTTCACTCTGTCCCATGAATGGATGCTTCACAGTGATGTGCTTCCAGATATTGTTCACCATTGAAGTACTTCGCAGGTAGATCTCTTTGCCACCCCTCTGAACAGACAACTTCATCTGTTTTGTGTGAGAGTCCCAGGTTCTCTAGTATGGAAGGTGGTCGCCCTCTCATTTTCTTGGAAGGGGATGTTTCTTTATGCATTCCCACCCCTTCCACTCATTCCAAGAGTCCTGAATTTCTTAAAGGCATCCATAATATTAGACCTCCCAGGAAGCCTGTTCCTGCTGCCTGGGATCTTAATTTAATTCTGGAGAAATTGACTCAGGCTCCTTTTGAGCCTGCTGTTTCAGCTTCCTTTCAACATTGTTCTTGGAAGATAGTTCTTTAGTTAGCTCTTACTTCTACCAGATGGGTGTCTGAATTGCAATCCCTTATGGGTTGTCTGCCTTTTTGATATTCCATGAGGACAGGGTACCCTTGCGTACTAATCCTTATTTTATGCCCAAAGTGGTTAGAGGGTGCTGCATACCTTAGACATGCATAGACAGCTCAGATTTTATTTGGATAAAACTAAAGCTATCAGAAAATTTGTTCAGTTGTTTGTTTCCTTTCATCCTAGGTCTTTAGGACTGTTTCCAAGCAAACTATTTCTACTTGGAGTTCAAAGGCTATTTCTTTTTGTTACACTTTTCATGGTGATAGCCTGCTTTCTTCTGTAAAAGCTAATTCTGCAAGAGCTGCGGCTTCTTCTGGGGCTTTTTTTCAAGGGCTCAGACACGAATTCTATCCTAGAAGCAGCTACCTGGACGTCTGTGCATACTTTTACCAAACACTACAAGCTGGATGGTAGGTATTGCCAGAGCTAGAGCTGGTTTTGCTAATGCCATTCTTCATGGCTTCTTAGAGGGTTTTACTGCTCCTTCTTCCTCCCAAGTTTTTCTTGAGGGTTGGCACTCTCCCGTAAGCCATGAATACTGCAGTGGTGAATGTAAGGGCATAGTACAGTTGTGTAAAATCTTACCATAATGGTAGATGTCCTTGCATTCACCACTGCAGTATTCACTCCCTCCCTCCTAACTTCTAGTCTTTTTTCCTTCCTAGATGTGCAGGTTCTCTTTGGTTTTCCTTGGACTGCTGTTCCTATTGGGGCATTCGGTTCTGAGGATGGTATGCCAGAATGTCACCTTTATGCCCTACAGTATGTGAGGAATGTTTAGGTGACATTCAGTGTACCTTAAAACAATGGTAGGGTTTGGTAGACTGGCCAAATGATGGGCTTCCATGGCAGGGAATCCCATAAGTTTTGATTAAGTTATGAGCACTGCAGCGGTGAAGCCAAGGACATCTAACATTATGGTAAAATTTAACACAACTGTACTTTTTGCATTAACATGAATTGTCTGAAGGGTATGATGTCTGAAACTCAAATGCCTGTCATTATCTTCTGACTTTACTGTTCAATGATTCACTAATGATCTGCCAGAAAGCCACAATTTTATGAAAAATGGATCAAAATATGAGATGAAAATCTGGGCATTCTGCAAAAATCTGTACAGTTGAGAGGTATGATTGTGAATTCCACAAAAGGTTGTCGCTTTAAGGTCATTGCTTAGAATTTATAAATAATAGTTACTTTGCTAACTACCCTTCCAGGTTCATTGGTTAGGTATTTCCTCAGGAGATATTAGCCTGTTATAACAAATACTCCCACCACCCTTTCTGAAAGTTTCTAACTTCAATAAAACACCCTCAGCGATAATCACTATGATATATGATGGTGAGTGGTACATTTTCTTGCTTCAGTATTGTCTCAGTTGCTGTGTGACTTAATTTCACATAACAGCACCTCAATATTTGCACAGTAGAGTTTTAATTCTGCACCTTGATCTTTGACATTAATATGTTTTGAGATAAAATAGTGGCATTTACAGTTAAAATCTCAAAGTTTAGTATTTAAATAATAGTAATTCAGTTGTTCAGTCTTCACTTTCACTTAATATAATTCATCGGGTCTAATACAGGTTCTCACATGATAAAGCTTGCGACACACCTGCTTGCTGACACTTGCTCTAAATTCCACCTAGTCCAATCTTTCATTCCTGAATAACCCTCCTAACTCCCAGTCCTAAACACTATATAACCCTACAGAACCTAAACCCTAAACCTAATACTGCCACTCAGTTTGCAACCTATTGGTCCTTAACCGTAAATCTTAAACCTCCATTCCCCCTCCCTAACCCTAAAGTCCCCATTGCTGCTTGAACCTAATCCTGCAATCCTCTTCTCTAAACCTAAATTCCCTCATCACTCCCTACCTTTAACACTCTCTCCTTGATCTTTAACCTTAAAAAGTCAACCCCATCCCTAAATCTAAATTTCCTGATTGCTTCCTAAACCCAGTACTTCCTTCCCACTCCATAAATGTAAAACTCCAACCTCTCTCCCTAAACCTAAATTCCCCAATCACCCCTACCCTTAAAACTCCCTCCTTGCTCCCTAATCCTAAAACTCCAATACCACTTCATAAACATAAATTTCCTAATTCTTCCCTAACCCTAAAACTCTATTTCCGGTCCGTAATCCTAAAACTCTCCTGCTCGCTAATCTTAAATCTCCATCCTGCTGCATCCCCCCAGCTACTAGCCCTACCTTATATCCAAGTACAGGCATGAGCCATGCTCCCTCCCCAATACTTACTTCCCACTCCATAAACATAAAACTCCAACCTCCCTACCTAAACCTAAATTCCCCAATCACCCCAATCCTCTTCTCTAAACCTAAATTCCCTGATCACTCCCTACCTTTAACACTCTCTCCTTGATCTTTAACCTTAAAAAGTCAACCCCCATCCCTAAATCTAAATTTCCCAATTGCTTCCTAAACCCAATACTTCCTTCCCACTCCATAAACGTAAAACTCCAACCTCCCTCCCTAAACCTAAATTCCCCAATTACCCCTACCCTTAAAACTCCCTCCTTGCTCAATGCCAATGATGCTTAATGCCAAGAAATGTATAGTTATCCCATTTGGGAAAAACCATGTACCCATGAATTACCACACAGGTGGCAGTACACTAAACACTGAAAGTGTGATGAGAGACTTAGGGACACAGGTGGACAGTGGTCTCACCTTCGATAACCACATCGCCACAACAGTCAGGAAATCCTTCTATGTGGCATACCTCATCACTAAGGCCATTTCATCCAGAAAAAAAGGAGGTCATTGTCCCACTGTACTCATCCTTCATTAGACCCAATATAGAGTACGCCACCCCGTACCTCACAAGACATCTGCAACAGCTGGAAAGGCTGCAGAAATACCTCACTAAAAGAATCACAAGCCTAAAGCAGATGCCCTATGCTAACCATCTAAAAAAACTCCAGCTATACTCTGTGACATATCATCTACTCAGAGGCGATCTCTGCTTAATATACAAGGCCATGTCAAACCCAGAGCTGTTGGACATGCTCCACTTAAAGAAATCCCAATCCCTCAGAGCCACACGCTCCAAGGATCTAAACCTTGTCATCACAATGAACAAAACATGCTGGAGGGATAGTCTCTTGACCCAGAGACTCCCCAGACTCTGAAATAGACTGCCCATGCATGTCAAGCAGAGCGCCTCCTTGGCCCTCTTCAAAAGGAACCTTGACGATTGGATGGGAGATAGGAAATTCACCCCAGGGATCATGTCAGTCGCCCTGCTAGACGGGAGTCCAGGGAAGTAAATATTGTGGGAAGAAATATCCAGGGAATTGTTATGGCTAGGCTTGTATAGGCCCTAGGTTCGATAGCCTAGTACCAATCTATGAATCTATGAACCTATGAACCATGGCTGTGAGCAGCAGCCTACACAAGCTACAAGACATTTAAGTCTCTTGCTTCAAAACAGTGGGCTTCGAAGGCTTGTGGCTCAAGCACTTGTACTGGAACATAACTCAGTTGCATTTTGAATTTTCTCTGTGACAAGCTATACTATTGTACAAAATGGACTATGTCAAAGTTGCATTGTATGCTCTGTTTGTTTGTATTTGAATCAACTATTATTTAAATACTAAACATTGACATTTTAAATGTAAATGCAACTATTTTATCCCAAAACTGTATTGAGCAGAAATTGTATTTAATGCTATCTGCTTATATGTGAATCAACCTTTTGTAATTGATTGAATCACTTTGCCTGTAAATGTAACTGTCTTGCCCTCACGGCCCTATTAATAGCTGAACAATGTGCTTGGACCAGTCTACTTATCCCTTTAATAAACTAAACTAAACTAAACTAAAATAAAATAAAATGAAATACACATTCTACTAGAACAATACATGGGAGGCTATGGCAGGATTCCCATACATGATCCTTAGATAGTTCAACACCTTATGGACAGGAAACCTCCACTTTTTATTCTGTGAGGCCACATGTATCACTCATCCAGCATTACACTCATGCAAACTCCATGCCTTCACCAGAAGATATGATAACTGATCCTCCAAACTACTTGCTGTGTGCAAGGCTGCCAGCTCCCATGACCCCTCTGTCTATGCTAGCATTACTTTCCCCATCATTGCCCCCCCCCCACCTCTCCTGTTCATTGCCTGCCCATCTGGCCACCATGTATATGGTAATGTCTGATGCACAGCATGGCTATTGAATATACTGCACTGCATAGCCTGGTTGTCTTATTTCATGCCTTAGTTTTAGTCTGTGTTTTTTGTCATGGCACATAGTTGTGGACCAAACTACACTAATTTGTCAGTACCATGATGTGCTGTGTCTGCCTATGACTTGGACAAGTTGATGCCACAGCCAGTTCCTCGAAGAACTTCTCATCCATTTCCTCCTCTGCTTCTGCCAAAGGTATATACGTTATTTTTTAATGTCCCTGTGTTGTAATTGCTTTTTTAGCACCATGTCATGTAGCATGGTGTAAACCGCAAATATATTGCTCAAGTCTCTAGATCATATTTCAGCATGTCACCAGCTGAATCCAATAAACAGACAATGACTTTAAGTAGTCCAAGCTCACATTCTATGATGTTAAATATCTGTAACTCTGTGGTGTTATACACCATCCTAATATGGTCTGAGGGGACTGCATATGGGGATCACCAGCCATAATTACAGTGTGTATCCAGCATCACCTGCAATAAACAGGACTGAACACCATTATGAGAGGTCTGCTACCTAAATAATTGAGACCAGACAAATAGAGTTGATGTATGTGGCAATTTATGAACCTGCCAACTATGCAACCCCATGTAAAATAACCCCATACAAAACAAAGATATAGGTCGCAAAAGTGCCAAATGTAGGAATTATGGTAACTGTCTGGATGGTGCATATGTGCATTGTATATAATACCCTGTGCAATGCATATAACTGGACTGTTAACTGAGTAGAAAGTAGTCTAGCTGATATGCTGGATGCTATATGGAAAAGGTGAAGCCTTGATAACAATGTAGGCACATTCAATGACCCCCCCATTATGTCAGGAAACTGAGCTAAGTTGAATGCTTGCAGTGAGCTGATTCTCTTCTCTGCTGTCTGTGGAAACCAAATATTTTCCCTCACATGCTGTACCATCATATCAAGGAAACTGAATAGGAAAAGTCCTAATGTGCCCCTAGCTGAACACTAAAAGGTCTACACAGCAAGAATGGTTAACGGTGCACAAACACTTGTATCAACTGAGTTAGACAGCCCACATATCCCCCTTGATTCCATGTGAGGACAACACATGTCCACTAACTCTGACATGTCTATCAGCCCACACAAAAGTGATCATCAATGTTCCAGTCAAGGTGTCCTGAATAGCTGATTAATACGACTCCTAGCAAAAATGTATACATTTCTGAATCATGCCTCCATGTTTGGTTTCATCATTTGCATAAGTGAAGGCTCTCATTAGCATGTGGATACTTATTTGAATACCATTAAGTTGACATCTGCATGCAATACATACAGTGTTTTGTTCCTGCTAGTGCATTTGTGCTGCATGTGTGCTTCATTTTTTTTGTTACTGTGGTCTCAGTATATGTCTCTGAGTCACCCCTTCCCTCTGCACTGCTATTCACCATGATCTTTTGCATAGTGCACTATGCTATTTTTCCAGAGTGTACCCTACTTTCACATTCAACTTAAGTACACCGTTATGGCATACTATGATTCCATTTCTTCCTTTACCACTCAGTATAGGTGTTTCCTAAGCTGGAGAAAATGTTCTGTTTCTTTCCGAAAAGACAGTTTGCTGCATGAGAAGAATGTAATTTTATTGAAGAAATTGCAATATTTTTCAACTCTGTCATGAGCAAAAATATAATCCTAAATTTATCTCAAATATATGCACATTTTTTGCACTGAATCCCAGACTTCATATAAAAAAATCACACTGACTTACTATTAAATTTAGTGCAAGACAAAAATCAAGAGATAAAACTGAAAATGTATATAAAGATATGCCCCCGGATTCATGAAGCTCGGCGCAAGGCCGGCGTAAGGCTTGCGCCGGCCGTGCGGTGTAGATGTGGAGTAGTCACGCCATATGCATATTAATGAAGGCGCGCAGCCGCCACAGCCACATGCATAGGAAACGTGCGCGAGTGCAAGGGGTGTATCGAAGTTGCGCAGGGAGGCGTGTCAATGTCGGCTTTCGAGGAGCAACCTAAACTGCTGAATATTATATTCCGCCAGCAATAGTAATCGTACCTATCAGTGTCCGTGGAGACTAAAACATATGCAAAGCAGAGTCCCTGTGAACAGAAAATGAAGACTCAAACAGAAATGCATGGTAGGGAATAACGGGTCCCTACCCATGAACAAATGACAGGAAAACCGTGTGCCTGTAGTCCAACATAGTGTTGATAGCTATACCATGTGGAAGTGAGACGTATCAGATGTTAGCGCGCTGCCAGTAGGTACGTCCAGTCCAACAGAGAGGGTCACCAGCTGACCCATAATTTGAGGGAGGGAACATAGCTGTGCAGATGTGTCCATAACAAAATACACGAGGAAAAATGTAGATATAGGTAGTGACCGTATGTCTGAATCATATCCCATAAGCCATGTAATAGTCACATACAAAAGGTATGTCCGTATTTCACATACCAAATGTGATAGGAAATAGCATACGCATGTAAACGAAACAGAAGGAGCATATAAACGAGCCATAACAACACGGACACATGTAGGCTGAAAGGAACAGTATGATCCGTACCGTCGACCAAGATTACCACCTGTCCCACTTTGCAAGCGACAGTCCCTCTGTGGGCAGATGTGTCCTGACACAAACATGTAAAACTGGCAAATGCCCAGAGAATATAGGACATAATTCCTCCGTAGACGTCATGCAATAGTTGCATTAAACATATTTCACTGGATGTATAATGCATAAATGTCATAAACAGAATAAGATACCGAAATGCTACAAGAATAAGCTTAGATATAGGCAAGAATTGTAAGTTCTATCTGCCGAACTGACTGTGGGTATGTGTCGGCCTGTAAAATATGCTGTGTTCACCGCAACTGCCACAGTAGGGTTGCCACTCTTACAAATGGTCAAAGTGGGACATGTTTGGTACAGACATCAGACTGTACAGGCCGACACATACCCATGGCCAGTATAAAGGACAGAACACAACTGTTTTGCCTACAGAAAAGCATATTCCTGTAGCATTTTAGTTGCTTATTCTGTTTCTCTTAACAGTCAGGTATTTTAGATACAGAATTAACTGTTTAATGCAACTATCACATAAAATATAAGAAATATGTTTGTCCTAAAATCTCAGGACATTTGCCATGTTGACAATTACATGTCAGGACACAACTGCCCAAAGAGGGACTGTCCCTCGCAAAGTGGGACAGGTGTTAACCCTATGTCACACTGTGGCCAATTGAAAAGGTAGAAACACAACCGTTGATTGTGGGGAGGCAATTCCCACAACAGTCGGACATGTGTAAGGAATAGCTTGGACATAGGAAAAGGTGCCATCCTACCAATGAGTAGAACAGGCTGGCAAAATCCAGAAGTCAGCTGTATAATCCGAACATGTATGTGACACAGTCGAACAGGTAGTACCCGGATACACCAACCAAGTAATGAAAGTGAAGTAAGGGTGTGTACCTATGTGCGTGAGGTATAGTATGTGGAAAGCAAACATGGCAGGGTAGTCCACACAACCATAAAGGTACCCGACACATGTAGGGTAGTCAATGTGTAACTCTGGCCATGTCATGGGCCAACAACCAAAGTAGTGCTCTATGGGGTGTGAGTAATTCACGTGTGAGGGGTTTGTGTTTAATGGTAAATTCCTCAAAGGTGATACTTGTGTCGTAGACAGAAAAGGTGAACCAGAGGTGTATGAGGGAGCAGTGGGTGAAGTGGAATGAAACACAACCTCGTAGAAACAGCTGCAAGATAAGCAGACAGGCCATAGTGTAGAACACAATCCCACAAACATATGAATATGGAAATATGCGAGACAAATGTATAGATATGGCACCATCACATACCCACAGATGGGTCCTGATGGAACTGGCCATAACAAACGCAACACACCTGGATGCATAATAGCCTACCCAGCATACCCTCCACAACACACAACCTGCCACCATACCAGAACATCCACCAAATCCAGCCGTACTTGGTCCACTGGTTTGTTGCAGAAACAGCTACACACAGTGACCCCTATGCATATGTAGTAGGTATTGTCACCCTAGGCAGTGTCAGGATTGTAAACCATGTATCCCCTGCAGGTAAAACCCCCTGCACGTTTTCGTGAAGCCACAAAAATCTCCATTATCTAACTTGTTTTCGTCTTGACCAATTTTTGGGATATCCCTCACGGGATGACCAACTTGTGTAAATAGTAGAATGGGTATGATGTCCAATCCAGTAGATATCTGGGCACAGGTCAGAACGTGCAGTGGAGGACCATGACACTGTCCAGCCCTAAGTGGGCATGCATAACCTACCACCCAGGATAAAATACCTTCCCGTGACGCACGTGTCCAGACACGAATAGGAGGGAGAATATAATGCACACATTTGCAAAGTGGAAAATGACATGAGGGCGAGGAAGACACTACATAAACAGGTCAACCCTGATCAAGTGTGAGGGACATTGACCGTGTGCAGTCGTGACTGACCATACCTGTCAACCTGTGTGAGCAAGATATCTGGACAGAGCCATGAATATAAGTGAGACAAAGGTCCAAACCAAAGGTCAGGGACAATCTGTAAACATATCTCTTAGAAACATAGAATGTGATAGAATAACAGTTTGCACATTGGCATTAATGTCTGGAGTATGAAGTCTGAAACCCAACTGTCTGTCAGCACGTTCCGACTGCAGTCTTTAATGCTGAGCTACTGCTGTGCCAGAACACAACAGCATATTACAGAGGTCCATGCCATACCACTCAACTGTCCGGATATTCGCAGAATGACTAGGGTCACCACCTGTCCCACTTTGCGAGTAACAATCCCTCTGTAGGCAGTTTTGTCCTGTGAAAAAAATCAAGACATAGCAAATGTCCTGAGAGTTTATTTCCTAATTTACTTTAATAGTCACATAAAACGGTTATTTTATATATGAATCCTCAATATGTTATGTGAAGTAGCATAAGCAATTCAAATGTTACTAGAATAAGCTATTATATGTACAAAAAAGGTTAAAGTTCAGTACTATGCACGGATGTCCTGGAAAATCCGACATCTCTACAGAACATGTCCCACTTTGGGCAGTCGAAAAGGTGACAACCCTAAGAATGACCACAGGTTCGCACCATAGTGTTGGTGTGTGCCTCCGACAATCTGCACCAGTGTGGTAAATAGCTGAGGATTGACGTCACTAAATAATGAGAAATATCCTGAGTATAAGACTCCACAACCTGCAGAAAAGTCATGCTAATGCAAAACCTAGCATTCTATCAATGTTGTAAGCTTGTAAGAGCAATCGTTAAAATGTGTCCCTAATTGTCCCCCCATCATGTAGGTTTTGCGCAGGTTCAGTGCTCTAAGAGGTTGAGAGGTATGGTCCGTACATATTTACAGGAACAGCCCTTCACACTTGTGTAATATACAACCGCATACCTGTAGTCATTTCATGTCCAAAAATAATAATCCCTGTATGACTGTATACAGGTAATAGTCAAATATGAATGGGAACACCCCTGACTGTGGAGTATGGACTGTAACAATCCCACCCATAATATGTAATGACAACAGAATAAGCTGCTGACAGGTGCCCAAACACCTGTGTCTATAAACACAGGTAAAACTTCAAAATAGGGAGATAATCCCTGTCCATATGCTTCGTCTGACATTTGACCTCGGCCAGGGAAGTTCCGTTCACCAGGTGGACAAGCCTAATCCCAGATCACTACATGAACACCCTGACAATCAAAGACCTGTATGTGGCTGAACTATATGCCTTGGTGTTCTGCATACCCTCGGAGTGATTAACAATGCAGCCGGAGTCCACAGCAGTAGGCAATAGGGAATGTGTAATATGTAGTACCACCTTTTCCCCAGCAGGAGAATGGATGCCTGTGTCGTAGGTGAAGTGGTGAGGCGTATGTTGATGTAGCTAAGTACTATGGGTATGCATATCAATGAGGGAGAACACCAATAGAATAGTGGTTCCGGTATCCGGCCAATGTGAATGCAGTCCCGGTTGACCTATGACCACTGCACATATAACTTGAAAGTGTAATTAAAGCGTTCGTGCAGTATACACATTTAAATATGTAAAGGTGAACGTGTGTTTCGCAGTAGTCCGTAAACTGGAATACAGATATGTAACTGTTACGGTCAGAATTGTGAAAGTTCACGGAAGCACAATTATCTATGAAACATATGTAACCCACAATAAGGATACGCAAGTGCGCCTGCGGGTGTGTAATCCGCTCACAGAATAGAAAATGAATGGTGTTTTCCCCATGTTCTATGTACATGGCTCATACCTGTTAAACTCGTAAAGTACAAAACTGGACAAAGCCATGACAACAACTGGTACAAATAGGGACAATCCCCAGATATTGCCCTAACAAACATAGAAAGTGGATTGAATAACAGGTGTGTCACTAGCATGGATTCTGTGAAGGGTATGAAGTCGTAACCTGAAATGTTTGTCATTATTTACCAACATCAGTCTTTAATGATATGCCACTAACTTGCCAGATAGACACAAGGTTATGAAAAAAAGACTACAAATAGGGACAATCCCCAGATATTGCCCTAACAAACATAGAAAGTGGATAGAATAACAGGTGTGTCACTAGCATGGATTCTCTGAAGGGTATGAAGTCGTAACCTGAAATGTTTGTCATTATTTACCAACGTCAGTCTTTAATGATATGCCAATAACTTGCCAGATAGACACAAGGTTACAAAAAATGGACTAAAAAAAAAGACTACAAATAGGGACAATCCCCAGATATTGCCTAACAAACATAGAAAGTGGATAGAATGACAAGTGTGTCACTAGCATGGATTCTCTGAAGGGTATGAAGTCGTAACCTGAAATGTTTGTCATTATTTACCAATGTCAGTCTTTAATGATATGCCACTAACTTGCCAGATAGACACAAGGTTATGAAAAATGGAGCAAAGATAAGAGGCAAACAGCTGTACACGCAGCGGAAATCTGTACAGTTGAAAGGTATGATATGGAGATAATCCAAAGGAAATTACGAGATGAGGAATGTACAGACATATGTATATATGTACTGATATATATAGATCTATACACACACGATGCATGAATAGATATATATACAACAAACATATGTCCCTGTACATATAACACATGTACATAAATAGGTCATGGTATAGCTAATATGGATAGGCAGACAGACATGCATGAAAGGAGAATGCACCGATGGTTTCCAAACCATTTCCCGGAAAGTACCAGTGTGACAGGGCCTGCAAGTTCTACACATTAGACATGACTATAGGTGTCATTTGCAGGACCCCAAAAATTGATCCGTATGAAGTACAAAACCATCATTGATGTGAAAGACGTCACAGCTGCAACTACGATATAGCTGTACATGCAACAGTAGCAGGTGCAAGGGTAATAACACATGGGTCGATTGAATGTATGACGTACGAGCTGATATCCGCAGAGTGGGGAGTGCTCGGAAGTGTCCTCACACTTTATTATCGCTCACATTAAACATGTCTAATGGGTACTGTGGAGGTGTGTCAGGTATGGGAATCATGGGTATGCAGAATTGGGCCAAGGTGCTGGTTGGCACAGATCTATTAGGAACGCCCCATGGGAGTGATCAATATACCTATGTGGGTATAGCACATGCCTATATTCACCAAAAAGGTGCAACCCATCCACTGGATATTGTGTAAACCACTGGGGGAAGATGTAGGGACCTATATCAGTGTCATGTAGGTGATTATCATGGATGAACACGCATACGACCAAGATGGTAACCATACCTGCCAGAATGTCAGAATAAGACAGCTGGACTAAGGCATAGTACACGACAGACAAATAGAGACTATATTAAATATACCTCAGACAAAGTCAGACCATTGATAGAATAATTGCATAGTCGGGAATGCGAATGTTATGAGAGTTAGTAATCATGAAATAGAAATGTCAGTCATGATTACCTAACCGCACAGTCCATCATGGCTTGCCAGCAGTCTATCAGAAAGGCACATTATCATGACAAATGTAACAGAATCATAGGTCAAACCCCAGGGCGTATACCCATAATGTGTACATGTGAGAGGTATGACGGTAACCTGTCCTAATGAAATGTACAGAACTAGTGATACTAGGTGGACAGGTGAGAAGAAAGACGTCAGGACAAATGACAAAACATGTACAAGTCATAAGCATGTTTGTCCACAAATGTGAATTACAATGTATGGCCTGTGAAAGTCAATGTGGAAGGTTAATAGACTCAAACGACATGTGTCCCTCAGGGTATCATGCAGTGTCACTGATACAGTGTCCAGTCCATCATACTCATACGTGAGCTCTGCCACTGACGGAAAGCGCAAATACCAGCCTACACATAAGGTACATGATGGAATAAGTAGTGTGGATAAGCACCTGTTGGCCTCTGTGAGGAATATAACCCAGTGGGTGGGTGTGTTCTGCAATAGGAATGTAATGGTAACTGGCCTGTGATGGTGCCATGTATTGTGTGTAATGGCGTAACTGTACGAATGTGCAGATGTATGCCTCATATGTGTGGTGTGTTCCTCTCACAATCTGTACCTCTCTGCCAAATACCTGAGAACTGACGTCATTAAATAATGATAAACATATGTGTTTAAGACCCCAAATCCCTCAGAAAGGTCATAATAATGCAAAACCTATAATACTGCCAACTATCTAAGTTTGTAAGAGCAATATGTAGAATCTGCCCCTATCTGTCCCCCCATCATGTTAGGCTTTGTATAGATGTTTTGCACTAGGAGGCTGATAGGTATGATCAGAAACAGATACATATCTGAGGAAACAGCATTATCGAATGCAAGATAACGCAGAAGGTATGAAAAGCGCTGCAGTAGGAAGTTCATCCGCAGGTATGTGCTGACATGTCAAATGACACAGCAGTCTACAGGAAGTACCTATAGGGTGTCACCTTTACCAATGATAACAGTGGGACATACCCACAGCCATGCATACACCACAAATTGACATAGCACACAGCAAAGCCTAGGCCATGATACACGACGCCTTCGGCGTTTATGGATTAAGTGAGAGTACAGCAAAGAAAGATGACTGCCAGGCTATTCAGCAAACACCCGCAGGGGTGTGCAAGACCGCCTGTAACACGAACATTGCATGGACAATGTTGGGATTTGCAACATACCCCATTTGTATGTGTAAGCTATGCAAATGATGTAATTATAGGGTTGCCACCTTTCCAAATGGCCAAAGTGGGACATTTGTACTACAAACATCAGATTTTGCAGGGCAAAACATACCCACGGCCAGTAGAAAGGAGAGAACTTCAGTTGTTTGCCTGAATAAAAGTTTATTCTTGTAGCATTTTTGTTCCTTATTCTGTTTCGTATAACATTTAGGTGTTTCAGATACAGAATAACTGTTTTATGCAACTATTACATACAATATAGAAAATAATTTTGTCCTAAAATCTCAGGACATTTGCCATTTTCTCACAATATTTTGCAGGACACAACTGCCCAAAGAAGGACTGTCCCTCGCAAAGTGGGGCAGGTGGTAACCCTACATAACTACGTGATAAATGAAACAGTAAGCTGTCCGTGCAAGAGCAGAGTTATGTGCAGAAATGTACCCGGATGTTATGCGACTAACGTTTTGCACATTGCTAAACGGAGCAATGACAGCTGCAAATACAGTATGGATACAGTCGAAGAAGCATGCCAATGTTCAAGTCCAAGACCAGTGACGGCTTTGTCCATTGGATATCAATGAACCAGTAGTTGTCCTCCCCCGATCCCTGGTGTGGAAGCATAGCTCAGCACCACGAGAATGCGCTGCGCTTCAAAACAAGACATATGGATAATATACATACAAAATGTAGGTTTAGTTAGATGTTAGTACGCCATGCAGATGAATGGCAAGCCAGAGACAACATGGCTACTGTGTATTGGTACCTATGTGTGGAAGCGCTCTGTCAGAGATGTAACGAAGCATTTGTAGGCAATGTGAGGCAAGTGAGGCT